>NC_048298.1:237767563-237815103 GCF_013100865.1 Trachemys scripta elegans
CTGCTCCCTGTCCCCTGACTGCTCCAATCCCCCTCCCCACTCTTGCCCCCTGACACCCCCCCCCCCCCAAACTCCCAAACACCCCCTCGCTCCTTGTCCCCTGACTGCCCCCTCCTGGGACCCCTGCTCCTAACTGCCCTCCAGAACCCCACCCGCTACCTAAGCCTCCCTGTGCCTTGTCCCCTGACTGCCCCCTCCTGAGACCCCCCCAACTGTACTCTGACTGCCCAAAACCTTACACCCCCAACCCCCAGACAGCCCCCCCCGAACTCCTGACCCATCCAACCCTGCTCCCTGTCTCTTGACTACCCCCCTCCTCCCCCAGAACCTCCTTGCCGCTTCTCTGGCCCCCGGCCCCCTTACTGTGCTGCAGAGCAGCGCGCTTGGCAGCGGGGGAGGGGAGCAGGGTCAGAGCTCCAGACTGCCGGAGGCCGAGGCAACGGCCGGCGATCTGTGAATGCAGGGCGGGGGGAGGGCGGGAGAGGAGGGGAGTGGTCTCAAGTTGCAGGGGAGAGAAGGGGGAAGTGGAGGAGGGGCTCTGGCTGCCGGAGCCCGTGCGAGTGGCACCATCCGGCCGGCTGCCCTGTAAGCCCCACACGCTCTGCATGGGGGGCGGGGGAAGTCCAGACATTGACAGATTCCCCCCCGGACGCTATTTTTAACTGAAAAAAGCCGGACATGTCCGGGGGAATCCGGACGAATGGTAACCCTAATAGTGGATGATGGAAAAGGAGGAGACAGGGCCATGCTCTGAAACACCCTCCACACAGGAGAAGAGAGCTGGCTCAAAGGGGAGTGAACACTGCACCCTCTGAAAGGGAGAACAATGTGTTCTGAGGGGCATTGCTACGTCTGCTGCTGGCTGCCTTCTCCCAGGCCCCACATACCCTGAAAAATTTACCAAGAATTCCTGCATAACCTTTATGTTTGGTTTGGCCGTCCTTCAGCTCCATGGCCAGCCCAAGGTCAGAAAGACAGACATTGAATATAGACCGAACAGTAAACATCAGCTATTCTCAAATAGCTGCGAGTACAACAAAGGACTATGACGTGCAAAATACCTCTCTGGTGCCCTGACACACACAATACATGCCCTGGCCCAGCACCAGGAACCACAGGAGCAGCTGAGGTTGTAGAGCAGCAAATGGTTCAGAAATGGTTATGAGGAAGGAGCAACACTGACTGAGCAAGGCCAGGGAATCTGTGCAAGGCCCTTTATGCTGAAGATTGCCTATGATAACTCTGCACAAGGAGGCAGAGAAAATTGGGACTCTGCTATGGAGCTGGGCACCACATTGGCTCCAAATATGCTAAAGCAAAATGCCAGAATCAGGGAGATCTCAATGATCAGAAAAACTCTGCATAGAAAACGTAACCCAGCAATCAATAACAAATAACCTTGCACATTTACCACCACTGCCAGCAAGGGTAAAAGCTCACTCAGTCTCCCAGTTCATCAATACATACCCTCCCCAAATGCCCAAGTATAGAAAGTGGCAAATTTCACCACAATTCAGCATACCCTGAGGCAAAATCTGTAACATAGATCCATTTGATTCAAATCTCCCCCTCCAGCATTCTGGGGGAAAAAAATACATGATGAGGCAGTTCATTTATGGAAAACTGGAAAATCCCCAGATTCCTAATGGAAGTTTTATAAAACTCCTTAAACACTGACTCCATTAATAAGGATGTCTTCATTGCAGCTTTATCTTCTTGTATTCTCTTAAAATCCTGTAATCTTCCTCTAATATTATTTTTAGAAGATCAAAGTATATAGTACATATGTTTTAGGACAAACGAATAAATATAGATTTGAAAATATTATCCGAAGAACTACTTTGCATTTTGGAGATTACATTCTCCCGTGGACAAGATGTGTTTTATTGCCACTCACGCACCATCTGTATAATTTTCAAATCTTGGACAGTATCTGCAAATGAAAGTAGTAAAAATGTTTTATCAAAACAGCACTACACTTCAGGAAAGTAATTCAAAACATATTTAAACTCACCTGAACTCTCCCTTTAGAGTCATCTGATTTCCCCATTCACTGAGTCACAACAAACATGGACACCTACAAGTCCATCTTTGCAGAGTATCTTTTCAGTATACAACTGCATTTTAAAAATAAACACATTTAACTCAAACAATTATTCTTACCAGTGAGGCTTGGGGCGCTGATAATTCCTAGGAAAACAAGAGAAGCCAGGGGTGGGAGGAATAGGGTTGAAAGGGGTTGAGAAGGCTGGCAGGAAAAGGCAGAGCACAATTCACTCTAGAGCAGTGGTTCCCAATCTTTAACAAATTGTGAACTCCTTTCACTAAAATGTCAAGACTCGCGAACCTCCTCCTAAAAATGAATATCCAGGGATTTTCTCCTTTACCCGAATATAAATCATAAAAGCAGTGATCTTGGAAATATAAAATTTATTTTGACATGCTTATTACACACTATTTATTATTATTCTTTATCATTACAGTATTTTGATTATGAAAACATTATGAAAACGGCAACACTCTTTCAAGATCTCACTTTCATAGCTTGTATCACTTTGAATAAGCCTGTTATAAAACAAGGCTCCTATGTTTCATCAAGGAGTATCAGATGTGAAACAGCATGAAGGTATTTAAGAAGCAAACTCAAAGAGTTCCTCCTACACAGCCATTCAGGTCTTGAGCAGTACAGGCAAACAACGCACGTTACAACAAACTTAAACTTGTTCTTCATAATAATTTTAAAAACAATACTAGCTGCCTATTTAATTTTAAAAACAGCAAAAAAATATCCACCTCCCTTTCCATTTCTTATTAGGAGTCTTGAAGTTTAAATCTCCTCAGTGTGATAGTTATGCTTGCTTTGATCTGCTTAGCTCTTGGAAGTCCAGGGGCTCCGTGCTGCTGCCCTGTGCTGCTCGGGGTCCCTAGGGACAGTTCTGTCTGCCATTAGGGAATTTTTTCCTGAGAACCCCTTGTAACATTTTGCGAACTCCAGTTTGGGAACCACTGCTCTAGAGCATTCACAATAAATGGAAGTTGGTTACACCGGAGCTGAGGGGAAAACCAGGATGAAAAGTCAAAATATTGAAACATTTTAAAGGAGGAAAATTTCTGAAACATTTTGATTACATAAAAGTCAAAAAGTTTCATTTCAAGTCAGCTCAACAGTGCACTGTGTCTCCATGAACTGCCGCAATGTCTCATGGGAGCTGTTACTCAGGGGCCTCATATCTAGCGCTGATCACAAATTTCTGAACAATACAGGTTTATGTCGGAAAATGTCAATTTGACAAAACTAAACTGTTTTGCAGAAATGTATTGGTTGCAACAAACTTCCAACAATGCACAGGGAGAATCCTGCTGGAACCCTGTCTGGTTTCCTGCCAGCTCACTCGGTTAGCTGCTGGGGACTTGGGGTTCCAGGGTCTGCAGGCTGGGCGGCTGGAAACCCTGGGAGCCTGGCCTCTAAACAGGGCTTGACTTCTGGCTTGATGACAGGGAGTCTGGAAACCATGAGAACCTTGGTTCAGTTTGGGGCTCTCGCAGGTTCCACAGCTGGGAGCCCCACTGCCCAGCCTCTGAGGCTCCCAGCTCAGCCATGGCTCCAACAGCTTTTAGGTTCCTGGCTCCCTGTCAGGTCACCCCTTTGGCAGAGCCACCATGGTTCATTGCAGGAGATGTAGCCTGGCAGGGAGCCCTGCTCATACAATGGAATGGGGACATGAGGCACCTGAATAGCAACTCGGACAGATGCGGATTAATGTCAAACCAACCTGAAATGAAACACTTTGGTTTGGTTTGACAAATGGAAAAATGTTGATTTGGGTCAACACAACCCAAAAGCAGAGGTTTCTTTTAAATTTTGCAAACCAAAAAAATTAACAAAAATCAACATTTTCCTGTGGATATTATAATAATCATCATCATAATTACCTAATATCAATAGGAAATACCCCCCATTATTATCTAAGTAATCTGCCAGTCAGCATAAATTGGAATGAAGAAAGAATGGCACCTCATAGGCATAAAAGGGTTTTAAATAAATCTATTTATTCAGTGTGTTGAAGTTTAATGAATGTGTTACAGAACAGATGGCAGTGGTTCGAAGACGGTTACTAACTTTCAATAGTGCAATTCAGAGCTCTTGGAAAGACAGAAGTTGTACTCAACACATTTCAAGGTCTCTCACTCTATTTCTTTATCAGCCAAGATTGTGCCCACTAGAAGCTAGGTCATCTGGATAACATTGAAGAACGTGCAAAATGTACTTACCTCTAGAAATTCTCACCATGCTCTAGGAATTAGTTAAAAATAAAGTGACAAAGCAGGGGTGGGTCACAGCAATATTCTGGTGTCTCCGTGTCATGCTTGTTTCAGTACCATCTATTAGTTTGTTTATAAAGACAACAGATGAACAGTTCTACATTTCTCCTTACTTATGGAGAGCCCACAGGTCTCTAGCTCCTAAACCCGATTCAAATGCCAAACTTCAAGGACAGATTGTCAAATAGCTCAGATTTATTGTAAAAGAAAGACTAATATAATATAAATATAATATAATGTATCTAGCTGGTGGGGAAAAAAGAACTGCTTGGGCAATGCCACAAGGGTTTTTTTTCAAGGTTTTGCAAAAGATGTGGCTGAACAGAGATCAGCCTTTAAAAGAGCCTGGGAATTTGCCAAGCAGCAAAGGCTCAAATATTTTATGATGTTTCCAGCACAACTCCATGTCAAGGTGGGTGAGGAAGTGCCTCTGTTGCAAAACCCCAAGAAGCACAACATTTTAAAAATAGCCTGCAGTGAACTGAGTAGCTGTTCAGATTTACATTGAGTTTACTTCCCAGTTATATCTGCCCCATCTGCACTTATGAACTTATTCAGTGACTGTGACTAACTTACTTATTTGGGTTATTTTTTCTGCACCAAGGTTATATTTTATTTTATTAACTCTTGGGAAATGAATATCAATTCTCATCAAATGGCTGAATGCAAAGCATCCAGTAGGGGAATTAAGTGGACATCTCATTCCAAATTCTTCTTCTTTCGTGTGGCTGGTGTTGAGCAGCAACTACAATTTCATCTGAAGTTGATCAAGCCAAATGGCTACATCAGAAGTAGCAGAATTTATTGCTGTAATGCCTCCTTCGTGTTTATAAATTGGGCAGAAGGTGGTGATATAGCAACCCAGGGTTGTGAGTTCAATCCTTGAAGGGGCCATTTAGGGATCTGGGGCAAAAAAAAAAAAAAAAAAAAATCTATCATGGATGGTACTTGGTCCTGCTGTGAAGGCACGGGACTGGACTCAATGACCTTTCAAGGTCCCTTCCAGTTCTATGAGCTAGAACTATCTCCATATGTTCAATGGTCTGTCGTGGGGAGCCACACTCGCACGCCGGGGAGTCCTTGATTTTCCATTTGTGCATTAGATGTCCACATCTACCATGGCTGGTTCAGAGCTGACCAAGATGACTGTGGAGGGAACCTTGTGCATGCGATCCAGCACAAGGTGCTTATTTTCTAAGTCTTGTTTAGCCCAATCTGCTTTCCAAGCCTCCTCCTGATCATAGCCTGATTGCATGAGGCTAAACGAATGTTCCCAGAAAGGCTTGCGGGACTTAAGATACTGGGGTGGGAAGCACGGTCAAGGTCTTGGTGGATAGGAAGAAATCTGTTTTCCTGGATTCGCTGAGCTTCGCGGAATGTTGTAGCAGTTCGATGTATCGGCGGGGTGGGTGGGGGAGAGAAAGAGGTAGGGAGGATGTTAGACAGAACAGGTAGCCAAGGTGTTGGAGTTGACTTAAGAGTTCCAGTGATGCACCTCATCACTGTAATCAGCTGTTTATCCACAAGCGCATGGCTGCATCTGCTCCATACCAGTGTACAATATTCAGTTACCAAATATACAAGTGCTATTGCAGATGTTTGCAAACACTGATGCCAATACACCCCAGGTTGTACCTGCAAATTTCTGGATTATGTTGGCTCTCGTTTTTCATCTTTGCAGCTACCTTCTCGAGGTGATCATGGAAGGTGAGGGTGTGGTCGAGTTTCACTCCAAGATATGTTGAAGTGTAATCATGTCTCACATTTTAACCACAGAAAGTTACTTTCAGGGTGTTTTTGGCACTCCTATTATCAAGATGAAATGCGCTTATGATTGTTTTTCCAGGGTTTGGTTTGAGCCTCCATTTCATAGATTCATAGATTATAGGACTGGAAGGGACCTCGAGAGGTCATCGAGTCCAGTCCCCTGCCCGCATGGCAGGACCAAATACTGTCTAGACCATCCCTGATAGACATTTATCTAACCTACTCTTAAATATCTCCAGAGACGGAGATTCCACAACCTCCCTAGGCAATTTGTTCCAGTGTTTAACCACCCTGACAGTTAGGAACTTTTTCCTAATGTCCAACCTAGACCTCCCTTGCTGCAGTTTAAACCCATTGTTTCTGGTTTTATCCTCAGAGGCTAAGGTGAACAAGTTCTCTCCCTCCTCCTTATGACACCCTTTTAGATACCTGAAAACTGCTATCATGTCCCCTGTCAGTCTTCTCTTTTCCAAACTAAACAAACCCAGTTCTTTCAGCCTTCCTTCATAGGTCATGTTCTCAAGACCTTTAATCATTCTTGTTGCTCTTCTTTGGACCCTTTCCAATTTCTCCACATCTTTTTTAAAATGCGGCGCCCAGAACTGGACACAATACTCCAGCTGAGGCCTAACCAGAGCAGAGTAGAGCGGAAGAATGACTTCTCGTGTCTTGCTCACAACACACCTATTAATACATCCCAGAATCATGTTTGCTTTTTTTGCAACAGCATCACACTGTTGACTCATATTTAGCTTGTGGTCCACTATAACCCCTAGATCCCTTTCTGCCGTACTCCTTCCTAGACAGTCTTTTCCCATTCTGTATGTGTGAAATTGATTTTTCCTTCCTAAGTGGAGCACTTTGCATTTCTTTGTTAAACTTCATCCTGTTTAACTCAGACCATTTCTCCAATTTGTCCAGATCATTTTGAATTATGACCCTGTCCTCCAAAGTATTTGCAATCCCTCCTAGTTTGCTATCATCCGCAAACTTAATAAGCATACTTTCTATGCCAATATCTAAGTCGTTGATGAAGATATTGAACAGAGCCGGTCCCAAAACAGACCCCTGCGGTACCCCACTCGTTACGCCTTTCCAGCAGGATTGGGAACCATTAATAACAACTCTCTGAGTACGGTTATCCAGCCAGTTTTGCACCCACCTTATAGTAGCCCCATCTAATTTGTATTTGCCTAGTTTATCGATAAGAATATCATGCGAGACCGTATCAAATGCCTTACTAAAGTCTAGGTATACCACATCCACCGCTTCACCCTTATCCACAAGGCTCGTTATCCTATCAAAGAAAGCTATCAGATTGGTTTGACATGATTTGTTCTTCACAAATCCATGCTGGCTGTTCCCTATCACCTTACCACCTTCCAAGTGTTTGCAGATGATTTCCTTAATTACTTGCTCCATTATCTTCCCTGGCACAGAAGTTAAACTAACTGGTCTGTAGTTACCTGGGTTGTTTTTATTTCCCTTTTTATAGATGGGCACTATATTTGCCCTTTTCCAGTCTTCTGGAATCTCTCCCGTCTCCCATGACTTTCCAAAGATAATAGCTAGAGGCTCAGATACCTCCTCTATTAGCTCCTTGAGTATTCTAGGATGCATTTCATCAGGCCCCGGTGACTTGCAGGCATCTAACTTTTCTAAGTGATTTTTAACTTGTTCTTTTTTTATTTTATCCGCTAAACCTACCCCCTCCCCATTAGTATTCACTATGTTAGGCATTCCTTCAGACTTCTCAGTGAAGACCGAAACAAAGAAGTCATTAAGCATCTCTGCCATTTCCAAGTTTCCTGTTACTGTTTCTCCCTCTTCACTAAGCAGTGGGCCTACCCTGTCTTTGGTTTTCCTCTTGCTTCTAATTTCCTGAAGTATTGTTCCATAGATTGGAGGTCCTCAGTTGATGCTTTCTCAATGTCATAAAGGTTGCTTGGATTGTCATGGGAAGATCATCTGCATATCCAAATTTTCATGATTTAGTTGGAGGCACGTCGCTTATGTAAATATTAAAAAGGTACACCCATAGGCATCAAAGCATGGTCCACAGCAAGCAAAGTGTTTGGTAGGAAGGTATACTTTTAGTAAGTTTCAGCATCAGGTCCTTAATCCATACAGCGTCATAAGCATATGGCAGGTCAACCAATACTAGACCAGCTTTTAGTTTTTTCTGACAGCTGCCTCAATATGAGTTGAGAGTGCCACAACTTGGTCACAACAACTACGTTTTAGCTGGAAGCCTGCCTGTTCGACAGGATAATTGGCTCATTAAAAGGGTCTATTCTTTTGAGGATGTTATGTTCAAGAAGTTTATAGGTCATGCGTAGTAGAGATTCCAAATTGATTTAATGGTAGTAAGCTGACTGTGGAAAGGATTTATTAAATTGTATATTAGCAAGATTAAGTGCCTTTGGTCCTCTATTTGTGCTAGAGAATTAATGAAACATTTGAAAACATCCCTAAATGGATAGATCAACATGAACCATTTGATTGTGATTATACAAGGCCTGTGAGTTAGCTTGGCACTGATGTACTTCAAAAAGTGATCATCAGGGGGCTGTGCAGCTCCCGGTTGCTCTGTAGAAATTTGAGGGCTTTAATATCATTTTTTAAAATTGGTGCTAGTGGGAGACCCTGTTGTGTGCCACCCCTTACTGGTGGGGGTCCTCAAAGCCCCGCAGCTTGATGGCCCATGTGCTGGAAATGCAAGAGATGTGTCTCTTCCCTGCAACACTTCATGGAAAGCGGCATAGGAGCTGAGTTACGTAGCTGTACCCCCTATGGAGCAATGGAGCCCAGAAAACCAATCCAGGCTGCTGAACATGAACAGCGATTTCTGCCCTTCCTCTCACCTACTACTTCCTCCCTCTCACCCTGCCCTACTTGCCCCTTTCCCCACATCCCCTGCCTTCCTCTTCCCCCACGCCCTCCCTCCACCTCCGTACTTCTCCAATCTCTTTCCCCTTGTTGCCTCATCCTTCTTGCCTTGAAAACCCCCCAACTTCTTCAGCCCAGCCCCCCACCCTAACACCTTCTATAAACTCAAACCCCAAGTACATAAACATGAAGTATAAAGAACAGGAGTACTTGTGGCACCTTAGGCCTTGGCTACACTTACCAGCTAGTTCGACGGCTGGAAATCGAAGTTCTGGGTTCGACTTATCGCGTCTAGTCTGGACGCGATAAGTCGAACCCGGAAGTGCTTGCCGTCGACTGCGGTACTCCAGCTCGGCGAGAGGAGTACCGCGGAGTCGATGGGGGAGCCTGCCTGCCGCGTGTGGACCAAGGTAAGTTCGAACTAAGGTACTTCGACTTCAGCTACGTTATTCACGTAGCTGAAGTTGCGTACCTTAGTTCGAATTGGGGGGGGTAGTGTAGAACAAATTTATTAGAGCATAAGCTTTTGTGGACTATAGCCCACTTCTTCAGATGCATATAAAGCATCACTCTATATGCATCCGAAGAAGTGGGCTGTAGTCCACGAAAGCTTATGCTCTAATAAATTTGTTAGTCTCTAAGGTGCCACAAGTACTCTTGTTCTTTTTGCGGATACAGACTAACACGGCTGCTACTCTGAAACCTGTCATGAAGTATAAAGTTCATGTAAAACAGACACTTAGAGTCATCGAAGTATATGACGGGAAGGGACCTCAGTAGGTCATCTAGCCCAGTCCCCTGCACTGAGGCAGAGCTAAATATCTGCTTAATGTCTTCTAGGTGCACCTGAATGTCTGATATTAGATATGGAGAAAACTGAAATGCTTTTAGGACCTGCTACTTTCCTTCCCCTAGTAAGCGCTTTCTCCTGCAAGTTCATTTCACCTTATCGCTGAAATTGGAATTTTGCAAGAACCTTGGCATTCCTTTTAGACTCTCAGTAGCTATTTGATTTTCCTCCATTGCCAGATCTCCTTAAATCCATTGCCAGATCTTGTCTTATTTTCTGTAACGTTTCAAAAACCCAAAAGTCACCAATTATTCAGTTGAAGGTTTTGTTGTTAAATTATGTGATTACTGGAATGAGATTCTTGTTAGTCTTCCCCTCTTTCTATGGAAAATAAATAGAAACTTGTCAAAAGTCTGATTTTCTTGTTGTTCTACTTTGCCCTACTCATACTTTATCACTATAAAACAAGCAATAAAATATTAGATTATTACTCTTCTGGCAGATCAAATCCAATAGAAATGCACAAAATTTCACAAGCTGTATCCAGGATCCCAGCACTATTTAGTTGAAAATACTAACTGTTTTTTTACTCCAAATGTTAATGTCAGTAGCAACTGTCTCAACTATGTGACTACTCAAAAGAAAATATCAGCTTTTTTTTTTAAAAGTTTTTTCCTCTACAATTATCCTTGGAAATGAATGCAAATCAAGACATACCAGATACAGCTATGCATTAGGAGTGAAAAAGGACAGTTACCTGTGGGTCAAGGTCGGGGTTACCAACAACACTGGTCTACAATTTTTGAGAAGTCGTCTGCTTCAGAGATAAAATGTGCTATTTATTATGTATTTTGATGTGCTGAATTCAAATATGACAATTAAAACAACTGATTGGCTACTGTTTCTAAGATATTTAAGTTTTTACATTTCATGTCTATGTATATTGTGTAAATAGTAGAGTTTTAATCATAACTTGTAAACCTAGGTCTTTTCATGTGTTTATGGTTGCTTTACATGATAATATTTCACCTGTCTTGTTTATGTAACATTTTAAAAATCAGCAAAAGGGTTATCTAAATAAAATGTATTATGAAACAAAAGGCAAAAAACTATTATGTACATAGTTTAGTCCTATTCAGTGTCTACTCTGCGCTTCTTGGCTTGTCTCTTGTATTCATTAAATGGAACATCTCTTGTCACTGTCCAGCAATAGTCTGCAAGCATTGATGGGCTCCATTTGCCCTGATAGCGTTTCTCCATTGTTGCAACGTCCTGGTGAAATCGCTCGCCATGCTCGTCGCTCACTGCTCTGCAGTTCGGTGGAAAAAAATGTAGACGAGAGTGCAAAAAATGTATTTTTAGTGACATGTTGCAACCAAGGCTTTTGTATGCCTTGAGGAGGTTTTCCACCAACAACCTGTAGTTGTCTGCCTTGTTGTTTCCGAGACAATTTATTGCCACTAACTGGAAGGCTTTCCGTGCCGTCTTTTCCTTGCCACGCAGTGCATGGTCAAATGCATCATCTTGAAGAAGTTCACGAATCTGAGGACCAACAAAGACACCTTCCTTTATCTTAGCTTCACTTAACTTTGGAAATTTTCCACAGAGGTACTTGAAAGCTGCTTATGTTTTGTCAATGGCCTTGACAAAGTTCTTCATCAGACCCAGCTTGATGTGTAAGGGTGGTAACAAAATCTTCCTTGATTCAACAAGTGATGGATGCTGAACACTTTTCCTCCCAGGCTCCAATGACTATCGGAGTGGCCAATCTTTCTTGATGTAGTGTGAATCTCTTGCACGACTACCCCATTCGCAGAGAAAACAGCAGTACTTTGTGTATCCAGTCTGCAGACCAAGCAAGAGAGCAACAACCTTCAAATCGCCACAAAGCTGCCACTGATGTTGGTCATAGTTTATGCACCTCAAAAGTTGTTTCATGTTGTCATAGGTTTCCTTCATATGGACTGCATGACCAATTGGAATTGATGGCAAAACATTGCCATTATGCAGTAAAACAGCTTTAAGACTCGTCTTCGACGAATCAATGAACAGTCTCCACTCATCTGGATCGTGAACGATGTTGAGGGCTGCCATCACACCGTCGATGTTGTTGCAGGCTACAAGATCACCTTCCATGAAGAAGAATGGGACAAGATCCTTTTGACAGTCACCGAACATGGAAACCCTAAGATCACCTGCCAGGAAATTCCACTGCTGTAGTCTGGAGTCAAACAGCTCTGCCTTATTCTTGGGTAGTTCCAAATCCCTGACAAGGTCATTCAGTTCACCTTGTGTTATGAGTTGTGGTTCAGGAGGAGGAGAATGGGAGAAAATGTGGGTCCTGTAACATTGATGGTTCAGGACCAGAAGTTTCATCCTCTTCCTCTTCCTTGTCTGACTCAAGTGAGAATGATTCTGGTGCATCAGGAACCGCAGTCCTTCTCCGTGGGGTACTGGGCGTATAGCTGATGGAATGTTTGGATAATGCACAGTCCCCACTTTTTCTTCTTTGACACACCTTTTCCAACTGGAGGCACCATGCAGAAGTAACAATTGCTGGTAGGATCTGTTGGCTCTCTCCAAATCATCGGCACTGCAAACGGCATAGATTTCCTTTTCCTGTTCAACCACTGGCGAAGATTTGTTGCACAAGTGTTGCAGCATGTGTGTGGGGCCCACCTCTTGTCCTGATCTCCAATTTTGCAGCCAAAAGAAAGGTGATAGGCTTTCTTAACCATAGTGGTTATACTGCGCTTTTGTGATGCAAAATCACTTCACCACAAACATAGCAGAAGTTATCTGCACTGTTCACACAAGTACGAGGCATCTCTGCTCACTTTGGCTAAACAGAAATGTGTCCCTTTGCAAAATCAAACACTGACAAATAAGAGCACGACACTGTATGATTTCTAGAGCTGATCTAGGGCAATTTGTTCAGCAGAGTAATGTAAGCTTCATTATGATTGCGTCATCCATGACTTCTAGGAATAACACGATGCAATTCATATCATGTATGACGCAATACCAGCTTTAGATTGCATCATTCATTGTTTTGCCTAAAAAGCAAGTACTGTCCAAACCCAGTCATAGATTTATTCATAGATCCAGTCAAAGATGTATTTTAGTCATTTCTGGTTTAAATTGAGACCCCTTCCCTTTATAACTCACTTATCCTCCGCCATTCCCAAGTCAAGGGTTGTATATACTGACCCAATAGCATACCTTGAAAACTAGAGCCAATCAACAATTTTAAGCATCATTTTTGTTCTCAGTGATCCAGAATTAGTAAAGTTTGATTACATTTATTTCAGAAGCATTTTGGCTGTACAACAGTGTAACCTGAGGGTACAACGGGATTGGTACAATCGATGATGCCGAGAACGACATCTGCCACAAGACCGGGACTCCGACATCAAGGAACGGTGCCGTCTTGAGCTACTACTTCTCGAGATGCTACTAAGCCGAAATCCGCGACAGCGCAGAAATGGCGACCCCCGCCAGGAGTTGTGGGCGCGGTGCCTCAAGGATAGAGAGCTGGAGTGCGAATGGCGACGGCACCCATGTCGGGAGCGGCTACGGTAGCGCCGACGAGAAGGGGAGCGCCTATGCCTGTCCCGCTGATACTCTCTGTTCGGCGTGGAACGGTGCCTGGAACTCCGATCCGACGGCACACGACCAGACAACCTGGTGGGTGATGAAAGCAGAGGCCGGAGACTGTGTCCTGATAGGACGCTGAGCGGCTAGCATGCCCTAGAGCGGTCCCCTGACCAGGATCTGCATCGGGTCGGATTCGACTGTCTAGAGCCCAGCGGCGGCTTGCCTTTGGAGCGGGACCCGGGTGCCAGTGGTGCCCCGAGTACCTGCAAAGTCATAATGTCTCGGGCCGCCTGCAGGGCCTCCAGCATCGAAGGCATCCGGACAGGCTTGAGTCAATACTACCAGGCTGCTCCGCTCGACATGAGTCGGAGCTCTGGACCCCAGGGGGAACTGGGGCTGCCCGACGTGGGTCTAGCCTCTCCCCCTGCTTTCTCTCTACGCCACTGAGAGGACGGGGCCTTTCTGTTTCTTAGACAGAGAGCGGTGCCGGCCACCGAAAGGTGCTGGGGGATCACTGCGCACCGAAGACGAGGTGCCCGGTCAGAGCCAGCTTTAGGCTGATTCGCCCGATTTCTGGAATCAGGCCCCGCACCTAAGAGTGCCCCGCGTACTCACCCCAGCAGCGGTCGTCTTCGGGGGCCTTGCTCCCCTGGCCAGAGTGCCGGCTGGAGTGCAGCAGGACCCGCTCTCCTAGCTGGAGCTCTGGCCGGAGCGCAGCAGCCCCGCGGCCCCCACTTCCCTCAGCCAGCAATCCGAATTGCCGCCCCGGGAATCAGGCCCCGCACTTGCTAAAGCACACCAGGGTTGGGGCCAGTGCCGACTCCATGAGAAGGGCCCCGAAGTCTAATGTCTCTTTCTTTTTTAATTCTAGGTTTAAAGGACCTGCAGATCTTACAGCGGTCACTAATATGGGATTCACCCAAGCAGCGGAGACCGTCAGCGTGTGGGTCACTTCTGGGCATTGAACGCCTGCGAGAGTCGCACGATTTAAACCCTGGGCCTCAGCCCGAATGCTAACTAACTGAATTGAAACTTGTTGAACTAACAAGTACCACTAACGACAAACAATGAGTTCAGGGACGAGGTGCAGCGAAGCGAAGCTGGAGCAGTAGTTCCAATGCACCCTCACTGGCAGCAAGAAGGAACTGAGGGTGGGGGGAGTGCGCGGCTCCCCTTATAGCGCGCTATAGAGGCGCCACTCCAAGAGTCGCAGCAGCACTCCCCCTATGGGTACTGCTAGGGGAAAAACTTCCAGCACCGGTGCACGTGGCGAGCACGCACACCTACTGTGGAATATACATGAGCAAGCACTCAAAGAACACTCAACACAAAGCACTCAAACACTTGGTGTCACTGAATTCTCAGAAAGTTTTGCTATTAACTTCAGTGGGACCCAAATTTAACCCTAGATATTTCTGACAGTAGGTTAACACAGACAGTTAACATCAGTTAATAAAGTTGAAGGATGGCAGTGTGGTTAAAAGCAGTGAGTGAAGAGCTCTAGGATCTTAATCTAAATTCTGAACCATTATTTCTGTGTGTGCTAGTAGAACTTATCATAACCATTCTTTTTAAAATGGATTGAATCTTAAGTGTACATCCTTTCTTTTTTTCTGAAAAAAACCTAGGCAAAAGCACATTATGGTGCTGATCCTACAGAGACTTAAACAACTATTGATTTCAGCTTGACTACTCACGGTGCATAAAGAGAAGCAAATATCTTTGAGGGATCAGAGCCTCAGGTTGTGAAGTGAAACAATCAAAAGACAGGAATGCTAAAGTTAAGGTTGCCCACACAATTTTACTTCTGCTTCATTGTACACATGCATTACAAAACTGTCCTTTATCACACAATACTTTTTCCTGTAGGGCCCTTGCTTCATTTGGTATGGTGGTGCATAGTGAATGAGACTAGTGTCCTGCATGTGGCCAAAGTTAATATAATCAGAGAGTGCACTATAACAACTCTTCCAGTAGAAAGCAGGGAGAAATTCCCCTTCTACTTGTGAAAGGTGGCAAACTGGATGAATAATTGACCAAACTCTGTGACAACTTATTCCCCATGCAACCCCATGGACCTGATTGGGCTTTCATGTGCTGTAAGGGTAGAATTTGATCCAATCTTTGCAGACTTAAAAAAAGAAAAAATGCAGGGAAGCAGTTCTCCTTAGCTGTTATCAAAGCAGATAAAGTTATCAAGCTGAATGTATCACAAGTTCTAAAGGTGCAGTACAAAACGTGTAACACTGGAGAGTTACTGAGGTATTAAAGAGAAAGTAGAAGGACATGTGATAGCAACTAATTTTTCTTTGTCAACCTGAACATTGTACTTTATCAGCAATGTTTATACAGGACAACATTTTGCCATGAGGTGGTTTCAGTGATATTGGGTGTAATCTGTTTGACCTTCAGGGAAGAAAAGTATAAAAAGCAGAGTATTCTTCTTGACCAGCTGTTTGGGCATCAGTTGAATTTCTTGGTTTCTCGTGTTCTTTGGGTTTCAGGGGGTTGTCTGTGTGTTTGGGATTTTTTATTTTATTATTTTTTTGTTGTTGTTGAGAAAATGGCAGCTTTAAATGAAAAGAAGACCTGCAGCCAACGGATGGAAAATTTCAACCGTTTCGTCTGGAATCCAGATACAAGGCAGTTAATGGGAAGAACCTTGATTAATTGGGGTATGTGGTCACATATGTCTACAAAAACAAGAATCTTTTCTTCTTTCTAGTGCTGTTAGAAAGCTGCATGACTTTTGTTTTTTTGTTTGTCCCTCATTAATTTGCTAGGATGAGATGATGAATGTTGCATGGTCATGGAGATCTCTTGTTTTTGTGGCATGCTTGTGAGTCACCCCAGGGATTGATGAGATATTTTATTAAAGCACAAGTTCATTTCCTGAAATGTTTCTGAGTGTGAAGTTATTGAATGAAGAGATTTGGAATCTCTTAATTGTTTCACTTATTCAAGGATTTTTTTTGCCATAACTAAAATTCCCGAACCACCATTAGGATGAAATGTATCACTTTAAGCATGACTTAAAACAAGACAATGAAAGAATCACTTGGAAAAATGGAGTAAGCACAGAGAAGAGCAACCAAAATGATTAAGGTGCTGGCAGGGTTGATATATGTGGAAAGATTAAAATAACTAAGGTCTTCAATGCTGCTCCCACCAAAGTCAATGGCAAAATTCCCTTTGACTTCCATATCTAATGTACATGATTCCATGATTTGTGAAACTGAGAAATAATTATTAAAATAAACTATGGCAAGTTAGTGTTTTTCAGAATTTCTACCAAAGCCAGACTGCAAACAGCTGAGCTGTCTTTAGCCAGGACTTTTAACATTTCTGACCAATTTAGAGACACCGTATCAAAGGCAATGAGATGATGGATAAATATTAACAATTGGCTATATAACCAGATAGGCCATTTTAATAAAGAAAAACTGATCCAAGTATTTTCCTCAAGTATGAGAATAGTTTTAAACCATTCTGGTTCAAATTATTGTGAAGGATGCAAATTAAGATAATCATTAATTATTAATACCTATGTGTTATAGTTATGACATGATTCTGACAGCAGGATTAACTAGAGGGGGCCTGACCTTGCAGTTTTTATGTACTCAAAACTCCTTTTAACTTTAATTGGTTGTTTTGGATGCTCAGGACTACAGGAACTGGACCTAATATCTAAATGTCAGGATAACACAGGAAACAGGATCTGTTTTTTTCTCTTCAGGCCCATCTGGGAAGCAAGTGAAGATAAAATTCAGATCCAAATATCTGGAAATACAGTTTGCCTTTCCAAAATGATTTTTCTGATTTCATTTCTGTTTAGTAAATCTGCTGTTTTATCCCAGCACACTGATGCACATTTCAGCTTAACCCATCCATCCATAAACAACCCTGCTTTTGCAACAACAATATGTCTCATGGTCTACATTCAAAGAAGGAATGCTCTGATTGATTTTAAAAAGGTTTCTTGTCCCACAGATACTAATGGCAGTTGCAGGTTACTCTCTCTCTTCTCTGCTCCTTTCCTGAGATAACCGATTTGCCTGTAAGATGTTTTTCTGAGCTGAAATTTGATATAATGGATCTTAACAGCAATTTTTAAATTTAAAAGAAAATCTACTTAAAATTAACCTTTCCTAATGTTGGTAAGTGCAAGGATTATATGATAAAAATTAGTGGGTTTTTTTTTTAAACTTATTCCATGGGGATTGTTGTATTAATTATTTATGTAGAACTAACCGTGTGCTAGGTATTTTACAGACATGTATGAAGAAACAGAGCCTGGTTCTAATCTCACACCATTGTAAATCAGATTCAATGATAAAGTGTGAAATAAGTGTAAGTGGGATCTGTGACCAAATCATATTTTTAGCAGACTGGTGTTGTCAGCGAAATTCATCAGGACTGTTTTATATCCTTCATATGGAATGAGCAGATAAGTATGGTGAACATGCAAAAATAGTCATGCCAAGAAGCAGCACAGATTTTTTCAATTTATAATCTGTGCTGATCACCAGTTATGTAAAAAAAACCAAAACTTGTGTGTAATGGGTAGCCTTCAGCCCCTTCTTTCAAGCTATCCAAATTTACCTATGAGCTGAAAGAAACTATTAGTCAATAAATAATATCCAGTGGTATGTTACTCCACACCTTCACTATGTTCCTTATAAAACGGAACAAATTTATAACATTTTCCAGAAGAAACATTTCTAAAAAAAAAGTTTTTTGTAAATTAACAGGTAAGACTCAAAACACCAAATTTAGTGCACAATTCTGGAAGATGCTGAGTACCTTCAACTCCCACTGAAGTCAAGTTCAAACAAAGATTCTGTCCATTGGATTACTTTGCCTCTCCATTTTTCTACTCCTTTCAAGCTTTTTAGTCATGACAGCATCTACTAAAAACAAAAACATAGCAGGGAGGGACTTACTCGCAATATTCACTTTAACCTGATATTGTTAATCATACATTTTTCCTACAGTGTGGATCAGTCTGTACTACGTTGCTTTCTACATAGTGATGACTGGGCTGTTTTCACTCGCCATATATTCCTTAATGAGGACAATCAGTCCATATACACCAGACTATCAAGATCGATTAAAATCACCAGGTATAGTCACAAATACTGTCCATTTCATACCATATGGCTAATGTATCAAAATCACTCTAGTTTTTCACAATACGAGTTCCTGTGTAGAGGAGTGGTCAGGGTGCTGAGGACACAAAGCAGGGGCACAGGATCAGGGTCCTGACATCCTCTGGCTCTCAGGCGATTTCATGGGTTTGTGAGCAGGCCCTGTCACCTATTTAAACCTGCCCTCTCAGCAAATAAATCAGGGGAAATTTCAAGAGGAACTTCGGGGAAATTTCCTCCCTTTCTATGGGTTTTCCCACAGAAGAGTTGTAAATGGGCCCTTATTTCCTAAACAAGACAGGACTAAGCTCTCCACTCCTTGACAGCAGCACCTTCAAGTCTCTTCAGACACTGTACACTCGGAGAAGAAAAAAAGACAGTAGTAATGTGAGATTTATAGAAACAGAACCATGGAAGTCAAGTGATATAGAAAGAGAGAGAACAAAGATGATGAAAGAAAAATGCCAAAAAGAAATAAATAAGGCGTAAAGTAAAAATAAGGTGGCTAAAGAAACATGGAGTTAGCAATAAAGATTAAGACTTGAAAATATGAACAGATAGGAGAGGGGACAGTAAAAAATTTGTTAAGCCAATCACTAGACAATTTATGTAGGTATAGAACTGCTCCTAATTAGGATTTTTAAACTGGGGAAGGGAAAACAACACAAGTTTACTGGCAAAATAATTACTGTCAAACATTAAATTTGCATGTTGGAAAGTCATTTCACAGAGAAATATACTTTGGCTTTTAGAATTGATACAATAATTATACCCACTACTTTTAACAAATGCTGGGGGAAATATAGTATAAATGAAATAGGACATCAGTCGCACTTGCATTTTAGGGCATTCTGAAAATAAGGGAGACATACTTGTATCATAGAGAAAAGAAAGCATTTCACAAGTAGCATAGATTTTTGCATACGCCCTCTGAAGATTTCCTATCATTCCTGTGCAGGATGATTAAATCACTTCCAACAGTGACTAGGGGCTCAGTGGAGTTCCACTGATAGCTTTCATTTCAGTGTCATATCTGCAATTAGTTTAAATAAATTGATTAATACCTGAAACACTTCTCTTTTCTTCATTTTTTCTTTTTTAAACAAAGGGGTAACATTACGTCCGGATGTCTATGGTGAAGGAGGATTAGAAATTTATTACAACGTCTCTGACAAAAACTCCTGGGAGAAATATGTAACAACTCTTCACAAATTTCTTTCGGGTATGAAAAGAAATAAGATTTATTTCAATATAAACATAACATTATAGAAGGACAGATCACTGCTCCCTAGTAAACGGAGAGTTGAGTTTTTGCACTTAAAGTAGAGATTCAGTCTCTTTGCTTTGTAAGGAAAATACAGCATATCTTCCCACAACTCCAGTGGAGTATAAAATAGTACATTTTTTCAGCATAGAATAAATTTTCTGAAAATTTACAAGTAAATCTGTTAATGAGCTTACGAGTCAAATTAATGTAAAATGGGTGATGCAAGAAATGCAGCACAATATACCTATTCGCCACCCCCCTGAATGATCTTAATATTGTGACACCACGAGGAGGAAAAAAGAAAGAAAAGAAGTTTAATCTCATATGTGACCACAAACACATATGCCTTAATTGTAATCATGTGGTTATTGCCTGGTGTCACTACAGGTCATACTTAAAGTTGTTTCGGTGCCCTAATACCTTAAGATATGTTGGGATTTATTTTAAGTCCCAACTTAAAATAAAGTTTTTATTTAGCTAGCTTTAAATTTCCTGAATTTCTAATGATTGTTTTGAGGATAATTTTAACATCCCCATAATGGATTTTATTCTAGATTATTGATTTGTACTGTCAACCTTCACTCCATTTTAACATAGTTTTTGTCTGTGAATTAGAGAATACAATTTGCCCTTGATAATACTATTTGATTCTATTCTCTCTAGAAATACAACTAGGTCTCCCACAAAAAAAAAACCTGTAGTATTAAAAATTACAATCTGTGAGGGAAATAGTTCAGTGCCACAAACCAGGATATGGAGGAATTAATTTTTTTTGTTTGTTTTACACTGATACAGCATATAATACAACTGCACAACATGCCAACATCAACTGCACAAGTGAGAAATACTTCTTTCAAAAATCATTCCTTGGTCCAAACAAAACAAAACTCTCCTGCAAGTTCACATCAGATATGCTTGAAAACTGCTCTGGCCTGGCAAATTCCACTTTTGGATTTCCAGAAGGAAAACCATGTTTAATTATAAAAATGAACAGAGTAAGTACCAATCCTAAAGTACCGAAAAAGAAAGACTGATGTGTTAACTAATGTTTGATAGAAGAATAATCAGAATAATTTTCCATGCTAGGGGTTTCTATATCACCCATTGCTGTTCACTAACTCAATTTTGCATTAGAAATTCAGGTATTGTCTTTTTCCTGGACAATCCTATGGATTACTGGAGAATTAGTAAAATTATGACATCATAAGTGCCAAGTAAATGAAACCTGAGCAACATAGGGGAAACTAATGTTTGCAAGAGCTAGCTGTGGAAGGAAAGCTTGTGTACTTGTTTTTTTCAGGTGAAGAATAGAGTCCTTTAAAAAAAGCTGCCACTTTCTCCAGTAAAGGCTTGTTTAGAGGGCTTACCAGCTCAAGCTTCAGCAGAGAGGAAGGGGAGGTCCTGCCTCATACTCCCCAGTGGTGCTTACTTCCTTCTGTCTTTGCTACTGGTGATGGAGATCCTGCCAGCTTGCACCTGAGAAGGATGTGCCTGTTTACTCAACCCAAGCCAGTGCTGATATGTCAGGTCATGGAGGGCAGCAAAACTTTTAAAAATTTTAATTTTACTAATGCATTAAGTAATTTCTTCTTGTTGAACACTAGTCTCCAAACGAATGTATGCAATTAAATTAGTTAGCCTCACTAAGGAAAAAAAAAAAAAGCCAGGAAGCGATGGTGTTCCACATTGCAAATATGATACTTTGTGATAAGGTGTTCTTTATTATTGCATACAATAAAAATGATCTAAGCTTCACAATTCTTACCAAGATCTAGAAAAAGGCAACCAAAGCAATATGCAAATCTAAATACATCATTTTTGCCAATGCTTTTATATTATAAATAATTCTGAAGTGACTAATGTGAACATTTATTATGTTTCAGATTATCAATTTTCTCCCTGGCAATGGCACTGCACCAAGGGTGAGCTGTACAGCTCAAGTAAGTACGGAATGCTCACATTTCAAAGGTTCCAAGCACTGCAGCTATCATTGATTTCAACAGGATTTATGGATGCTCTTGCACCTTTGAAAATAATTTCCCTAAGCAAACACTTTTCAATTTACAATTCACTGTAATGTCCAATTGTTCCTTCAGTAGAAGTATTCTTACCTGCATATACTTTTCAGATCCAGGAAACTAAGAAAATGGAAAGTTAATTTCTTTATTCTAACTCATTTGAAAACATAGTTCAGATATTGGTAACCAAATCAGACATTATCCTAACCAAACATACTTGTCACAATAAGTTTGAATGTTATCAGTTCTCTGCCACTACCACCTTACCTCCACAGTTTATTACTCATCTATCATTTACTATGGGCAATCAGTTAGTATACAAGATTTCAAGCTAAGAAAAAGGTTTGTTTAGTTATAATTTTGAGGGGGGGGATCCCTTTTCTCATGTTATATCTATACTGGCTTCATTTGTTTGCTTGGGTTTTTGTTTGTTTGTTTTTTTAAACTGGTGCAAATTACCTGGTAAATTACTTGGGCAAGTCACACCAGCACCAGCGCTGGTTAACACTGATGCAGTGTGCCTCTACTCTAGGTTTGCACCAGTGTAACTATATAAAAGTAGTTACATTGCTGCAAATTTCTCTAACCTTCAGTGATACAGGGCTTGATCCACAACAGATTGATGACAATGAGCTTTGGGTCAGGCTTTAAGGAAAAATGTATAAAAATAAAATGTGTCCAGAACAGAAAAATAAGTTATTTACAAAATTGGCATTCAGCTATCTGAGTAGTTAATTGCTTCACATAAAGGGTGGGAACTATGTATTTTGTAATACAGAATATACAACATGCTGAAAGAATCTTTCCAATCTATTGGACGTCTCCCTCAGATATCACACAGCAGCATTTCCCAGACTTTTGAAAGCTGAGGCTCCCTTCAGGAAAATGAAACCAATCACATACCCCTTTTAACCCTATTATGTGTTGTTTAAGGTCTTCCCATATTTTAGAATTTTAAATAAATGAAATTAAATTGGGTTTTAAAAATGTGCTAGTAATTCTTTTTATCCTTTAGACCAGGGATCGGCAACCTTTGGCACGTGGCCTGAGGAAAATCCGCTGTCAGGCTGGGACAGTTTGTTTACCTGCAGCATCTGCAGGTTCGGCCAATTGCAGCTCCCATTGGCCACAGTTCACCATTCCAGGCCAATGGGGGCCGCGGGAAGCAGTGTGGGCCAATGGATGTGCTGGCTGCCGCTTCCCGTAGCCCCCATTGGCCTGGAACGGCGAACCGCAGCCACTGGGAGCTGCGATCGGCCGAATCTGCGGACGCTGCAGGTAAACAAATCGTCCCGGCCCGCCAGCAGATTTCCCTGACAGGCCACGTGCAAAAGGTTGCCAATCCCTACTTTAGGCTAAGAAATTACTTATTTTCAATACTGGATATCAAAGATGTTTATAATATGATATTCCTCTCCTTTCTTCCATACTTTGAATACCAGCAAACTAATTAAACTAAGTATCCTGAGTATCTGAAATAGTTGACCTTTAAAGTATCATCAGTGGTATCTGAAATAAACAGAGGAGTTCACAACTCGGAGCAATTGTTTCAGGCTCTCTGAAAACTCAGGCAGATATCCTGGAATTTGTTAGCTCTTGTCACTCTTTGGAGGTTTCTCTTGACAACCATAACAGCTAGAGATTAATTTTTTTCCAAAAGAAAGCTGAGACTGTAGAATTCATTTCAGTGGGACAAAGTTAGACATGTTCTCAAGTGCTGCGCTGATAAAGTATGGATTGCTGAACTGGGGTCTGTGCATATTATTTAGGTTTTAATAGCTATCAAATACTTAGAATCATTCAGTCACCAAAATGTAGGGCTAACGGGACCTTGAGAGGTCATCTAGTCCAGCTCCCAGCCCTGAGGCAGGACCAAGTATATCTAGACCATCCCTGACAGCTGTTTATCTAACGTTCTTAAAAGCCTCCATTAATCGGGATTCTACAACCTCCCTTGAAGCCTATCCCAGTACTTAATTATCCTTACAGTTAGAAAGTTTTTTCTAATTTCTTCCTTGCTGCAGATTAAGCTCATCACTTCTTGTCCTACCTTCAGTGGATATGGAGAACAATTGATCACGGTCTTCTTTATAACAGCCCTTGACATATTTGAAGACTGTTATCAGTTCCCCCCTCATCCTTCTTTGCTCACAGCTAAACATGCCTAGGTTTTTTTTTTAACTTTTCAGGTCAGGTTTGCTAAATCTTTTATCATTTTTGTTGTTCTCCTCTCAGCTCTTTAATTTGCCCATGTCTTTCCTAAGGGGTGGGGCCCAGAACTGGACACAGTACTCCAGCTGATGCCTCACCAGTACTGAATAGACAATACTGTTAATACATTCCAGAATGATACTAGCCTTTTTTGCAATGTCACCACATTGTTGGCTCATATTCAGTGTATGGTTCACTATAGCTCCCAGATCCTTTTTAGCCATACTATTGTTTAGTCAGTTATTTCCCATTTGTATTTGTGCATTTGATTTTTCTTTCTTAAAGTGTAGTACTTAGTACTTGTCTTTATTGAATTTCATGTTATTGAAAACTGAGTGCTGGTTTATAGTTTGAGTGCTAACAAATCTGATTTCTTACCTTCAAAAATAGCATGAGGACTTCAGCCCACTTGAACTACAATATTACCCAGTCAACGGCACCTTTAACCTTCACTACTTCCCTTACTATGGAAAGAAAGCACAGGTATATGTTTCTGAACTTAAATTTGTGGTTTTGTTCCCCTATGTTTTTATCAGATCAGCAGTTTCAAACATCTCTGTGAAATTATGTGAATTTGATCAAAATTTAATGCACAATTTATATTTCTAAATTGATAGCTCAAGCTTTCAAAAGAAGGTTAAAAAATCTCTCTTTCATCCCAGCCCACCTACAGTAATCCTTTGGTAGCAGTGAAATTTCTCAACATTACAAGGAATACAGAAGTTACCGTTGTGTGCAGAGTCATTGGAGCTGGAATTACCTCAGATAACCCTCATGATCCATATGAAGGAAAAGTGGAGTTCAAAATGAGAATACAAGATTAGGTATTACTGGTACAAACGAAGACATTTCAGAAAAGTGGGTGTGGTATGAAAAGTGACTTAAATGTCACCACATTATTTTATATTTATTTTTTTCCATGATTCCCAAATAAAATTTGCTCAGATTTCAGTTTAACAAAAGACATTTTGTAAATACCAGTACTAAAATATCCAGACATCTAAAAATCAAGATATAATTTACAATATATGAAGCAAGGTAGTAATTTTTCTTGATGTATACACAATTTGCTTTTCCATAGCTACTGTATGTCGGTGCTTTAGCACAAATACTATTATGAAATGGCTTTCCTCTAAATTGAGCATATATGATTCATGAGAAGCATGGACAAAGTACCAAGATGTCGATTTTAGTCACTTGTCTGGAAACAACTAATAATTATTCTTTACTAGGCCATTGTAGAAGCAATTCAATTGCTGCAAAAAACGCATTAATACCCTGATGTTTTGAAATACTAGCTTGCAATGTAATTTTATTACACATTAGTTTTATCCACTTATATACTATCAAAAAGTATATTCAAATCTAACTGTATCACGCATTAACACATTATATTCTGAACTGTTTAGTCAGTTGTATTATTTGTTTTATGATACAAATCAATGACTGTAAAAGAAGTGACTTGAAAATTAGCCTGTGTAGCTTATAGCAGTATTTAGTATTACACCTTTTACAACTGCTGTATGTGTACTATTTAATAAAAACTCATCAATGAAAATGTAGCATCTAACTACATCTATCAGAGTTGGGGTAAAAGCACAAGTGAGCAAAGAATATATTACTTCTGTAAACTAGTTACAACCATAGAGTTTTGGCTAGCTAGAATGATTCTGAAAAATTAAGCATGTTTGACGATGTTAAAAGTAATTCATGTACAGAATTATTTACAAATATTAAAAATCAAACTAACTGATATGAAAAATAGTAAGATTTCTAAAAGGTACAGTACAATATGCTTTAAAACTATTTGGGGTAAAATCCAGGATATTTTAAATAGATAAGAGGCACTTTGGAGAGTAGTCGATTCCAAAAATATATTTTTGAATCCCCAACTTAATTGAATTGGACATTCCAGAAACCATGAAAACATACTGGCACAGCAAAAGCCAGACAAATAGCCTGTCACTTGGAATGACCAGCCTACTGAAGAATCTTGGGGGTGAAGACTCCTTTCCCTCCATAGCCACCAAGAGACTTTCAGTGCGCCTCATTAAACTCAAATTAAGGAGTATTTGGAAAATTCTGCATTTCAGGGAGAAGAAATAAAATTTGTTCTTACCTGTGATTTTCCTCTCCTGGACCTTTAATGTCTCAATATTAACAGTGAGCTTTTGCCTCTCTTCTAGGTTACTGGATGTAGACCAAACCTTTTGTTCTGGCTGTGGCATTGGACTGCCTCCCCTGCACCTTTCCCAAAATAACATCCAAAGCTACAATATACTGAACCTTCTTGTTAGCCAAAATACTTACTCATGCTCTAAAGTAAACTAATACTAACAGTAAACAGGGCATTCAGCCATTAGCAACAAATCTTCCTCTGTCTTGCAAGAGGACTCTGAGTGGCTGTATCTAGTACAGCCCAAGCTGCTACAACCTTTACAGTTGAACCAGGCAATGCTTCATCACAAATCCATACTCTCCTGGGAAAACTGCAGTTCATTGTTGCTATAGTTTGGATGCTTGTTTTGCCCCTAAGAATAATACAATTAACAAGTTTCCCAAGGACTCGGTAGATGCAAATTCACATTCCCAGATTTGTAGTAAGGACCACTAGGATCACAGAATCATAGGTCTGGAAGGGAGAGGTCATCAAGTTCAGTCCCCTGCAATCATGTATTGGTCTCACCAATACTGGGTACAAAAGTAAAATAATTTCCCTACTATTACTCCTCACTACTCCCTTTTACACATCTAAACCATACAAATTAGCCTTTTTTGCCACCATGTTACACTGGGAACTCACATTGAATTGCATTATTTGTTCCTAGATGTATAACTTGGCATGTGGCTGTATTAAAATGCATTTTGTTTAAATGGACCCAGTTTACCAAGCAATCCCGATCATTCTGATGCCTGCTCTGTCCTCATCTATATTTACCGTACCACCAATCTGTCTTCCACAAATTTCGTTAGCAATGATTTTGTATTTACTCAGCAATTAATAGATGAAGATTATGAATAGCATTAAGCCTAGAAACAATCCCTGTGGAACCCCACTAGAAACACCCTGAGTTGATAATCAACACCTTACAAAAGTCTAAGGGCTTGTTTTCACCTATAGCAGCACACTGCACTGGTACAATTGTGTCGCTATAGCACTTTAGTGAAGACGCTCCTATGCTGACGGGGGAGAGCTTTTCCTATTGGCGTAGTTAATCCATCTCCCTGAGAGGCAGTAGCTATGTTGGCAGGAGCAGCTCTCCCACTGACATAGCGCTGTCTACACGGAGGATTAAGTTGGTATAACTATGTTGCTCAGGGATGTGGATTTATTTTCCATAATACCTTGTTTTCAGGAATGAATTATACTCCTATCCTTTAAACCAGGGGTAATCAATTATTTTTGTCAAGGTCCAAATGTCTTGGTCAAGGTATAGTCAAGGTCCAAACTTCAGAGAAAATAATAAAAATAACGATGATAAAAATAAGCGTCTGGTGGTTCGGATTTGGTCTGTGGTCAGCTTATTGACTACTCCCTGCTTTAAATCTCTACCAACTGAATCCCATATCAGCTTTTCTATTATTTTGCCCAGAACTGATGTCAAGCTAGCCAGCCTATAGTTACCCCATCACATTTGCCCATTTTAAATACTGGCCCAATATTAGTATTCTACAAGTCTTCTGGCAGTTCCCTCGTATTCTATGATAAATTATCAGCAGTCTAGAGATCTTCTCAGCCAACTCTTTTAGAACTCCTGAGTGCAAGTTATCTAGGCTATATATTCCTAGGTTTTGTAAATATTTTATTAATTTCCATAAAATAATCAAAAATACAAAAAGGTAAAATGACTTACAGTTTTTGTAGGTTACCAAACACCACAAATTTCACAGAATAGCCAATAAAAATATGCAATTACACAACTTTACAATTTGTCAAAGCTGCAAGATCAGACAATACAAAAATCAAACAATATTACGCAGACATAACATGTTAGGCTGGGGATAAAAAAAAGAGAAACAAATAGGCAAAAAAGGGAATGAGGGATTAAGGGAGAGAGGCTCAAGAAGAGGAGAAAAAGTAAAGAGGGCAGGTGGACCGGAAGTCTGGCATTATTTGAGCCATCTCAGCATTCTTTATTCAAATGTATCAAGAAATGTGGTCCAAATGTCTTTGAATTAATATAATTGCCTTGTACATTGAAAAGCTATTCTTTATTTTATTCTTAACTCACACAATTCCAAATAGCACTACTCTATTTTTGTAAAATCATGTGCTTGGTAATCACTGTAGCCCTGAAAAATTAAAGTCTTTGTGGTGTAACAGTGCAGTAGGTCTGTAACCTAGGATGTAATTTTCAGCTAAAGTTTGGCTGCTGAAGCGAAGAACTAATTGTCACTGGTGTCTACCTCTTTCCACAGCTGCCAAAGTCCTATAGCATATGCATTAGAGCTCCTTTTGTTCTATTACAGCACCAACAAATAGCAGAGTACAACCTCCCCCTCCCATCTTGCACAAACTCTGTGACATCCAATACATTTTGAATAAAATCTTTTGCTGTATCAGACCCACAGAAGCATGGTTACTTCAGATCCACAGAGGCATTTTTAACATTCCATAATAGGCTCTGCCATTGGGGGTCTTTTGAGGGCTGTGATCATTCCTCTTCCTATGCTTTTACAAAGAACTCCAGACCAATGGAGTTCCTCTTCATCAGTAAGGCATACATAGCGGACATGGGTCTTGGAAGTTTATGAAGCATTTCCAAGGTTCCTAGTACATCTGCGGCCATTTCCAGAGCATCCAGAGCAAATTCATGGATTAGTTAGTTTTATTTGTAAGTACTGCAGCTCTGCTGGGTGGTAGGTCCTACTGTGGCTTTTAGTGTTACAGAAGAGACAAAGCTCTCATTATTTATTCTTCTTTAGTTACTAATGGACTGGAAAGTACTTCATCTTCCTTCACAAGGTCTTCCAGTCTTGCTGTCCACTGACAGTGTGTGCTACAGCAGAAAATATATCATTGAAGCTTCCTAACAATCCATTCTTACCAATGAATTGGATTGGCATCACTGTCAAAGTTCACATTACTGTTTCCTCTTTCTTAAAAGCCTTCTCTAGAGGGAGAGATGATTTCACTGCTACTTGCTCAATTTAGTGAGGCCTTTGCTCATGTACCAGGTGGGAGTGGGGTAATTTCCTGTGGGGTTGCTGGGAACTAATCTCCCCTCCCTCCCACTCCCAACCTGATTCTGCTGAGGTTTCTGGCAAGGCAGAAAAGCCAGGATCGCTGTGTCAGGTTGTAATTGTGCTGAATACACAGTGTAATTTCCTGGCTTTTAGCTTTCTCCTTCTCTGCAATCTTTGGCCAAGCAGGAACACTGGGGAGAGAAAGCATGTCAAACTTAAAAAAAAAAAAAAAAAAAAAGTTGACATTCCTTTTATACTTTCCAATTAAGAAATGAGATTTATCTGAAAAAGCTGTCACAGATGTGTATAGCCTACTGTCTGTACTTTCTTGGAGGCAGAGAAATCTGGAAAAGGCTCAGAGCAAGTGGTACCATGCAATAGCCAGGACAAAAGGTCTACTCTGCTTCCAATAATCTAGGGGAGTAAGGAAAACCCACTGAAGATTGTGGGCCATCAAGGTAGAAAGGCACCTCCCTCCATCAAGAAGTTGATTCTAATTGTGTGACTTGTGTGCAGGTCCCTTTTTGAACAAGGCGGCTGCATTAACACATGGTGGCAGAGAGGTCCACTAAAAAAAAAAATCCATCCAAATTTCACAGTAAGGTTTTCTACTGGGGTGAAGGTTTCATAACTCAGATGAAAGTTACTTGTATTCATCTATAGCAGAAATTCAAAGATTTTTCTTTCTTATACTTATCTCATCTAAACTATTTGCCAGACGATCAGCTTCAAGGTCCAATGCACCACATAACTTCACTTATTTACCTTCCTCTGAAGAAATTATCCTGGGCTGCAGAGGACCAGAAATGTTCTTTAAAAAAAAAGAAAAAAAAAAAAAAAAGAAAATCACTTTTTCTTTTGAAAAGAGTGGCAAAATTCTAGGGGAAACCAAACAATTTGTGATTCCAGAACTGGTAAACCCTATTTGCAAAGGCCCTGAACTTCTATTGCCATAAATGGAAAGGTGGTACCTTCTTCAGAAAATGAGTCATTTTAGAAAACCAACAAGCCAGTAACAATTTGTGTATGCCGCCCGAAGCACACTTTAGAAGTAGACCCTTTCCAGATACACACACTGCAACTTTACAAAATATTATCCTCCCCTTCCATAGTAATCAACAGGACATATTACAAAAAAGAGCAGGCAAATGAGGGGAGAGACAGCATGTTACTTCCCTATCATTGTCTTCTCCTAATCCCAGATACTCTATTTTCTAATCTTTTCTTCACTCCTGAGGGCATTCTGTGCCAAAAATTAAAAATTATGCACCAAAAAATAAAAAATCCTGTGCACAGTATTTTAAAATTCTGCAACTGTTTGTCAATAAATGAACATATAGGGTCCAGCATGGCAGTGGGGAACACAGGCCACTGGCTGCATGAAGGTGGGAGATCACCCTGCAGCCTCTCTACCCCACATCCCAGGGACAGTGACTCAGTGGTGAGGCTGCACCCAATCCTGACACAGCACAAGGCCTGCCCCAGAAACACCCTGGGGCCCTGCCCGTCTGCGCCAGGCTCAACCAGGCAGGATCCAAGTCTGGGGGGATCCAGGTGGGGGTGAGAGGATTCTGTGTGGGACAATCTGGGTGCAGGCAGCCCATTGGGGAATCTAGGTGTGGGGGGTTCTGGATGCACAGAGGCTCGTTGGGGGGGGGGGGTTCCAGATGCAGGGGCATTGGGACTCTGCAGGGGCTTCTGGGTAAAGGTGGTTGGGGCTCAGTGGAGGGGTCTGAGTGTGGGGGTGTCAGTGGAGGAGTTTGGGTGCTGGGTGAGTGGGGGTCTGTTTTGCTTTCCATTTTTTTCTCCCCACTACCTCTCATTAATTCTCCCTTCTGTCTCCCTGTGAAGTCCCCAGCTTTCAAGTATCTTTTCCTCTTCTAGTTCTCTACCTCCCCGCTTCCACTCTGCCAGTTCCTTTCCTTTTCCTCTTCCACAAATCCGTTCTCCTCCATGCTTTTGCTCTCCCTTTTTCTTTCCTTCCCCCATATACCAAAGGGATCCATTCTGAGCAGGTGACTACTTGAAGAGCACATTAAGTGAAGTCTGACAAGTAATTTAAAAGAAGCCAATGGATGGATATTCTCGACTTCCTGGTTTCTGCCTTTGCTAGAAAGGATTTCTGAAGTGGGGGCAGTGTAAATAGATTAGTTTCCTCATCCCTGGCTCCAATCTTGCTTCTATTTCAGACCCTCTCCTTTCAGTTTTGTGGAAGTAATCAGAGACAGGAAATGAGGAAAAGGGAGTAGCTTTTGAGCTACCTGAGGGTGCTTCATTAATTTTTTTCACTACCACAGCCTCAGCTGAGAACTGCTTTATACCCTCCCTTTTTATCTTTTTTGTCCCCAACTATCAGCCTTCCTCTTCCCCCATCTGTCCTCCCTTCCTCAACAGGTTTTCTTCTAGTCCAATCCTAACTGATGAATTTTAGAACTCAGGAGACACACCAGTCTTTGTGCTGCCATTCAAATATTGTGATAGGCTGTGCAGACACAGATGTGGCTTCTGCTCTTCCTTGCAAAAGTGGATGGGGCTGCCTCAGCTGCTAAGGAAGGATTGTTGCTCACATCAGTAGTGCAAAGGAACACATGCATCCTGGGGTATGATGAAGCAGGACACCTGTTTCGTTACCCATTTAAAAACAATGGGTTCTTCTAGATACTCGCGTCTCCATGGGGACATCTGGTAAGCCCCTGAATAAGATTAAAAATTCTAGGTAGAATAATCCTAAATTAGAAAAACACAGAGTTTGTTAAAAATGCCCATGCGCGTTTTATTAATAAAAACTAACAGTGCCAAGGTTAAACAAGTCAAACAATTAAAGTCTTTTTATATTCCATAAAATATTACAGAAAAGTTTATTTGTGTTTCAATAAAAAGACTACTGTCTTAGATAGGCAGCTGACAGTATTTGTGCAGTTAAATGTTTTGTGAATAAATTTTAAAAGACTACCACCTGCCCTGAAATTCCTTTTATAAAAAATGAACTATTAAAAATGATTGACAATTTTGAGTTAAAAAACTTAAAACAGTCTCTATATTTAATTTCAACTTTATAATAGATTACAGGAAGATGCTTATGAAACAAATACAAACATTTGTTTCAGTACATGTCTTTATATGATAGACTTATAAGTATGTAAACAACTATATAATAAAAAGTTTCCAAAGTCTGCCTGTAAGAAATCAGGCAATTTTTACCATAAGCAATCTCATTCCAAACCTTCAAGACATTTTATATAGCTGCATCAGCTGGCAGTAAACATTTGCCAAAAACTTTGTAATTCATATGTCCCAACATACAGTGAAAAACAGCATATAAACTTGATGGAATCGTGTTAGATATTATTTAAGGGAAAATAAATTCACATCAACATTTATGGAATTTAACATGTAAAAACGTAAGATGGATCTCTTGTTTGGTTCTTTGGACACTGCATGATTATCAAAAAAAAACAAAACAAAACCCACAACTACTACATGAGCTTGCCATCTCGCAACAAAGGCTGTCATCAAAATACACTCCAAATTTATGGCCATTCAGTGTATCCATTTCTTACTGAAAGTTAGCATTTTATTTCTTCATTGATGTGGCTACATTTTCTTTAGCAAACTCAGCAATAACATTTGGGGCAAAATGCATTTTCCTTCAAGTTAAAAAAAAAAAAGGAGCAAATAATAAAGGCTCTGCATTAACACACTGGTATCAAAACACACATCCACACCACATTTAAAAATATCCTACATAAAACATCCTTATTTGCTTATCTGAGGCGGAATTTCTAAACTCAGAACTGCTTACCATTATTTTCCTTGTGGGACGGGGCAAAATATATATATATATTATATATATATTTATTTTGAGAAAGAGCGAGAGAGAGAGAGAGAGAGAGAGAGCGTGTGAGTGCGTTCTCTCCCTAGAATAATTTTATTCCTGAAAAGTATACAATCAAAAAGGATCAGTCATCATCATCATTTTCATTAAAGTCATCATCCTCGTCGTCATCATCTCCAACATAAGAGACTGGTGTTTCAACTCTGGAGCCACTGTACTGCGATCCATTGGAACTTGTTGCTAACATCCCGTCTCCACCATTGGTGAAGTCACTGAAGTAAGAAAATTAAGTTTTTTAAAAAGAGAGAAATGTTAATTAAACTGTTACTTGTAACTGAAGTATAACTCTTAATGAAACTTAGAACATTTCCAGGAAAAGAGTCATCAGGGTTTTATCTACTCCTCTTCAGCACCCCAACCACCTACTTTTGTAACTGGTGCGATATTTCATTATTAATCACATTTTTTAAATTGTTTCCTTCCCAAGATTGCAAATCCATATTCAAAGGCAAATTGCAACAGTTAAAAACAGCTAAACAAATCAGAGAGGGAAGACACTTGCACCTTTTCCTATAGTTTAATGTACCACTGAAAAATTGTTCAAAGAACATTTTAGCGATTCAAAAGTCTGTTTACCAGATTTCACTCCAAATAAGTTTAGTGTTTTAAGGCCAGAAGGTACCATCAAATCATCTAATCTCATACCCTTAATTATAAAGGCCATAGAATATCATCAAAACTAAGGCATATTTTCCATAAGGCATCCAGTCTCGATTCAAAGGGTATGTCTATACTAGCCACCGGATCGGTGGGCAGTGATCGATCCAGCGGGGGTCGATTTATCGTGTCTAGTCTAGTGTAGACCAGGCAAAAGACTTCAAGAAGTAGAGAATTCATCACTTCCCTTGATAGTTTGGTACAATGGTTAATCATTCTGTTACAAATATGTGCCTTATTTCTCACTTGAATTTGTCTGGCTTTAACTTTCAGCCATTGGTTCTTGTTATGCCTTTCTTCCCTAGATTAAAGAGTTCATTAGTACCTAGTATTTTCTTCCTGTGAAGGTACTTATCCACAATCAAGTCATCTCGATCTTCTTTTTGATTAACTTAAACAGAGCTTCAAGTCTCTCCCTGTAAGGCATTTTCCCCCATTATGTAGGTACAGCCTGCATTATTTACTTCTAGATATATAACCTTGCATTCAGCTGTATTAATAAAAAAACAAACAAAAAAAAAACAGTTTACCAAATAATTGAACTAGCATGAATAACAGGGGTATGAACTGTAGAGTGCACTAATATGTTGCAGTCTCACTGCCCCGCAAAGATCCTACTGGTACAAACAAAAAGGTACTCAGTGCACATTAACATTACTTTTTGGTTCATGTCTGCAAGGTCTACACAGGGCAGTTAAGACACTCAACAATTCACACCCCTCTAGTTTGCACTGTGGCACAGGGTAGAATACACCCGATTGCTCTGTATGAGTTCCCTTGTCCTTGTTATTTACCACTCTGTCTAGTGTCAGGCTCCCATTTAATGATTCCCCATTGACAGCCACTCTGAGACTTCTTAATTTACCAGCTAATTCATTGAAGATGTGCTTGATATTGTACAGTGCTACTTTAAAAAAAAAAAAATCAATGTTCTGTGGTACTAAGTCAAGATACACCTTACAAAAGCCTAAGAATATTAAATCTAGTTACCTTTATTAACTAAACTTTTTACAGCTCATCAAAAAATGAAAATAAATTTACTAGACAAGACCTATTTTCCATAAAACCATATTGACTAGCATTAATTATATTCCTATCCTTTAATTCTCTATTTATTGAGTACCATATCAGCTTTTCCTTTATCTTGTCTGGGAATTATGTCAGACTAACTGGCCTGTAATTACCAAGGGTCATGCTGCCTTCCCTTCATGAATATTGATACATTAGCACATTTCCAGCCTTCTGTGATTCCAGCCTTTCTGCATTCCAACACATATTAAAATCTAACATCAACAAGACAGATCTCCTCAGTCAATTCTTCTAGGACTCTTGGGTGAAAATTATCAAGATCTGCTCATTTAAAAGTATTTATCCCTCACAAATGTTGTTTAACATCTTCCTTGATTACTAGTGATGAACTACTTACCAACTGTCCCTCATGCAATATGAATAAAAGATATATTAATACACACTTGTAAGGATAATGTATCATTGTTAAGAGAGAGTGAAAAGTATTTCAATGTTTAAGAATATAAAGGGGTAAAATATAAGAGTGATGCAAATCTAAATGGTATAAATAAGAGACTGGAAATGTGGAACACTGCGCTGTTCACCTTAATTACAATATCTATGACAAATAATAATGGTACAGAACCATTTCACAGAAGAAATATGACTTTCCTATACTTTAGGAACCAGTTAAATTTTAAATATATAAATTGTGAAATACTGAAGTTATATACTCATTAATATTACTAATATTGTATTAGTAACACAAACATATAAGAATTAAAATACCAGCAGCTTTAGAGTTCAATGAACACAGGACTAGAAGCCAGTTCTAATCCCAGCTCTACCACTAACTCAATGAATAGTTGAGGGCAAGTCATTAACTTTTCAGTTTTTCAGTAATATAGGCAATACTTATCTGACGCAGCGGAATTTTAAGAGGATTGTTTGTAAAACATATACAAACAATTTAGTAGTATAGTTTCCAAACTTGATGGAAACAAAATATCAGCTGAGAAATGACAAATTCATATATGAAGCAACATTTTCTAACAATGTTTGAAGGAAAACATGTTTGTAAGTGAATTGAGTCATATTTTCAATTAGCCAAATCATAAGTAGGGATGAGCAAAGCCCTAAAGAAAGAACTGACTGCAACTCTGGATCATCCTTTGAACATAATCTCAGGTTCAATGGTTTGATATAATACTGTGTACTTTAATTTTCATACCATTCACATGCATTTTTACATGTCTGGAATATGTCTGAAATATCTTATTTGTAGTATTTTTTGACTTGGCCAAAATAGGAGGTTCTGGAATCTCACAAGAAAAGTCATTTTGATTTAAAACAAAACAAAACAAAAATCTACAATATTTTGTTGCATGCTCTGCAGTCTCTTTCAGAAAAGGCATAGGAAAAGGGAGAAAGCCAAAATGGCATGTGTTTGCAGTTGGAACACAAGTACCCCGAAAAGAAGGAACCCAACCGTAGAAGTTAAAAACAAGCAAAAAGAACCAAAAGCAGTTGCTTCAGGATCCATAGGGCAAAAAACAAAACAAAATAATAATATAAAAACCCACAAAACCTGTTCCCCCTCCTGCAATAAATGGATTTCGGCCAGGAGTTTAGTTTTGTTTTTAAATCAGATGTGTCAGCAATAGTGTAGAAAGTGCAGTCTGTGCCAGAAACAGCCTCACTGCAACACACCAAGACAGGACATGTGTTTGCCTTTTTTTTTTTTTTTTTTTTTTTAATGTAGTAATACTAAAAGTTCAATTTGCTTGTGAAAGAAATGAACTTAAAAACTGGTAAGTACAGAATGATGATAAATTAATTTCCCATGTGGGAATTAAATATCTCTCCCCAGTGCCGAGAGAATGGAGTACATTTGACAGTGAGTCAGATATTTTGTTGAAGGACTTGAAATAGTGGGTAGATTCTTTTGTAGCTAATTGGCAGGGCATCCACGCTGATTGCTGTCCTCGGTGGTGCATTCCAATGTGGTTGGTGGGTTAGGAAGTGCTCAGCTGAACCCTAAAATCCAGTCAGGTGTTTGGGATTGGTTCTGGGCAACCATATGGCATAGTGAAAGGTTATGCCTCTGTAGCACAACTTGTGACTCCCCCTCATCTCATCTTTCCTACCTTTGGTGCGGAGGAGGAGAGGGAGTCAGGACTCTTACAACCCATCAGGGTCCCTTGGCAGACCTAAGGGTGCAGATGTGCATGATCTTCACCCACCCTCAGGTTTTTGGTACTTCAGAGGCCATGGGTAGTAACTGAAGATCCACACTGGAACTACCCTGTCATGTAGTTTTGGGTTGTTTATTTGTTAAAGTTGCTGCTTCTGCAATTAGTCATATTATAGCATCTACATCTGATTGCTTTTGTCTCTACATCAGTTCAGTTTCTCTACATTTCCCAAAGCCAGATCCTGCTCAGGCAGCGATTTAGTACCAGACAACCTAGGCTTCAACTCATTTAATTTTCTGGCTTTTCAAGAGCATTGAACACACACTAAACTTCCTGCAAGAGAGAACAGGGCTTCCCCTTCCCCAAGGCACCCGATTCCTTCCTCCCCGCACAACTTAATGGCACAGAAAAATCAGATTTGTTTAGCTCCTGCCAGGATAACTAACAGCAACAGCAGAGACCACATTTTTGCAAAAATATTTCTGGGAAACTGAGCTCCTGAGAATGAAGATTATTGAATGGAGTGAGAAAGGGTAACGTGTGGTGACCCAAATTCTCCTAGTATGCATGAGGGTATAAGAAACTCCCCATCTCAGTAGGTTGGTTGAAGAGGTTCTACAAACTTATCCGACATAACAAGCCAAGGTGGTACAATGCTGAGGGGTGCCAGCACACTGCAAGGATAGTGTGCTTATTAGAAGTCCAGTGAAAAGAAAAAAGCAAGTTAACTGGTTTTCTCACCAATCTAATGATCCACAGCCTCCACCTTAGTATGAGCCCCTGGCTAGTAGATTCCTGGTAAAATTTCAAGATCTATACTATATAAGGTTTCCCATTCACTTTGGCCCCAATCATTGCACAAGAAACTTGGTGAAAACTTGAAGCTGAAAAGGGAGAAATTTACTAATTTTGTAATTCTGCTTCTCTGAAAATATTCTGGCAGTATTCTTATTATCCTAAGCTTTTGCTCCCTAGCACAAGACAGGAAGAATTCCCCACCCTTCCCACACTGGTAGTTCTCATAGAATCATAGAATATCAGAGTTGGAAGGGACCTCAGGAGGTCATCTAGTCCAATCCCTTGCTCAAAGCAGGACCAATCCCCAACTAAATCATCCCAGACAGGGCTTTGTCAAGCCTGACGTTAAAAACCTCTAAGGAAGGAGATTCCACCACCTCCCTAAGTAACCCATTCCAGTGCTTCACCACCCTCCTAGTGAAAAAGTTTTTCCTAATATCCAACCTAAACCTCCCCCACTGCAACTTGAGACCATTACTCCTTGTTCTGTCATCTGCTACCACTGAGAACAGTCTAGATCCATCCTCTTTGGAACCCCCTTTCAGGTAGGTTCCAAAGCAGTTATCAAATCCCCCCTCATTCTTCTCTTCTGAAGACTAAACAATCCCAGTTCCTCAGCCTCTCCTCCTAAATCATGTGCTCCAGCCCCCTAATCATTTTTGTTGCCCTCTGCTGGATTCTTTCCAATTTTTCCACATCCTTCTTGTAGTGTGGGGCCCAAAACTGGACACACTACTCCAGGTGAGGCCTCACAATGTTGAATAGAGGGGAATGATCCCTCAATCTGCTGGCAATGCCCCTACTTATACAGCCCAAAATGCTGTTGGCCTTCTTGGCAACAAGGGCACACTGTCGACTCAGATCCAGCTTCTCGTCCACTGTAACCCCTAGGTCCTTTTCTGCAGAACTGCTGCATAGCCATTCGATCCCTGGTCTGTAGCAGTGAATGGGATTCTTCCGTCCTAAGTGCAGGACTCTGCACTTGTCCTTGTTGAACCTCATCAGATTTCTTTTGGCCCAATCCTCTCATTTGTCTAGGTCCTTCTGTAGCCTATCCCTACCCACCAGCGTATCTACCGCTCCTCCCAGTTTAGTGTCATCTGCAAACTTGCTGAGAGTGCGGTCCACGCCATCCTCCAGATCATTAATGAAGATATTGAACAAAACCGACCCTAGGACCGACCCTTGGGTCACTCCGCTTGATACCAGCTGCCAACTAGACAGAGCCATTGATCACTACCCATTGAGTCCGACAATCTAGACAGCTTTCTATCTACCTTATAGTCCATTCATCCAACCCATACTACTTTAACTTGCCGGCAAGAATACTGTGGGAAACCGTATCAAAAGCTTTGCTAAAGTTAAGAAATAACCAGTCCACTGCTTTCCCCTCATCCACAGAGCCACTTATCTTGTCATAGAAGGCAATTAGGTTAGTCAGGCATGACTTGCTCTTGGTGAATCCATGCTGACTGTTCCTGATCACTTTCCTCTCCTCGAAGTGCTTCGGAATTGATTCCTTGAGGATCTGCTCCATGATTTTTCCAGGGACTGAGGTTGAGGCTGACTGGCCTGTAGTTTCCCGGATCTTCCTCCTTCCCTTTTTTAAAGATGGGCACTACATTAGCCTTTTTCCAGTCATCCGGGACCTCCCCCAATCACCATGTGTTTTCAAAGATAATGGCCAATGGCTCTGCAATCACATCCGCCAATTCCTTTAGCACGCTCGGATGTGCTTGTCCAGCTTTTCTAAATAGTCCTGAACCACTTCTTTCTCCACAGAAGGCTGGTCACCTCCTCCCCATTCTGTGCTGCCCAGTGCAGTAGTCTGGGAGCTGACTTTGTTCATGAAGACAGAGGCAAAAAAAGCATTGTGTATATAAGCTTTTTCCACATCCTCTGTCACTAGGTTGCCTTCCCCATTCAGTAAGGGGCCCACACTTTCCCTGACCTTCTTCTTGTTGCTAACATACCTGTAGAAACCCTTCTTGTTACTCTTAACATCTCTTGCTAGCTGCAACTCCAAGTGTGATTTGGCCTTCCTGATTTCACTCCTGTATGCCTGAGCAATATTTTTATCTTCCTCCCTGGTCATTTGTCCAATCTTCCACTTCTTGTAAGCTTCTTTTAAGATCAGCAAGGATTTCACTGTTAAGCCAAGCTGGTCGCCTGTCACATTTACTATTCATTCTACACATCGAGATGGTTTGTTCCTGCAACCTCAATAAGGATTCTTTAAAATACAGCCAGCTGTCCTGGACTCCTTTCCCCCTCATGTTACTCTCTCAGGGGATCCTGCCCATCAGTTCCCTGAGGGAGTCAAAGTCCGCTTTTCTGAAGTCCAGGGTCCATATTCTGCTGCTCTCTTTTCTTCCTTGTGTCAGGATCCTGAACTCTACCACCTCATGGTCACTGCCTCCCAGGTTCCCATCCACTTTTGCTTCCCCTACTAATTCTTCCCTGTTTGTGAGCAGCAGGTCAAAAAGAGCTCTGCCCCTAGTTGGTTCTTCCAGCACTTGCACCAGACAATTGTCCCCTACACTTTCCAAAAACTTCCTGGATTATCTGAGTCATCCCAAAGCTTAATCATTTCCCTTGGAACTGTCCAGTCCTGACTTGAACATGCAGTAAAAGAAAAATAAGTCCATCCACTAACTAAACTATTTGAAAACTTAGTGCTTTAATGTAACACAGCAATAAAGCCAGGTACCATGCCCACAAACAGTTCCCCTTTCAAACTCCGAGGTAAGGTGACAGAGACAGAAAGCTGCCAGAATGGTATCTTCAGAGAAAAAGAATTACAGATTTAAATTTTCCCCTGTCAAAAGGTATCCTATCAGCACAGGATTTTCAACTAGTGGAAAGCAAGTGAATTAAGACATGTCCTGAAAGAGGGAATCACAACCTGGGGATTGCAATCATGCTGGTCCATTCCATACCGTAAGAGAGAGAGAGGGAGAGAGTGACAGGGCGTGTGTGTTGGTGAGGGGGTACCGTGGGCAGTTCAGGTTGGTCCCTGTAGGTAGAAGGACATCAAGGTATGGAAATAGTCAAGGGACTCTGGAACTTGCTCCCCTCACCCTCCTTCATCCAAAACAACCCAAATCTGGTGACCTTCTGTGTGTGCAACAAAAGCCATTTATTTGCTAGAGCTTTTAGAGAAGGCTGAACAATCGTCGAGACAATGGGGGTTAGAAATGATACTTTTGTATCTAATTCACTGGCTGGCTACATTGAGTTAATTTGTCCCTTTTCAATATTTGCTTTTTAATGTTGCTTGGTGTATTACTCTATTGTAAAATTAAATGTAAGGCCACCTAGAGCTCTTGCACAGGTGTCTTAAATATAGCATGTTTGCTGCAAGAGGCAGCAAAAACTAAGCTAATACCCATAACATGAGCAAGAAAGAGAGGGAATGGGCAAGCTCAGAGCGGGTAAATGTCTACAGTGGTGCATAAAGAGGGTAACTGCCCACTACTGTTGCTGTCAATGAGCAAAGAAATTAAGTTCTTCCTACCTCGTGCTAGGGAGCCATGACCAAACGAGAATCCTGCCCAGATAGTATCTTTGTGATGCAAAAAAAGTCCTTCTCTAAACTTAAAACCTAAACTATTTTATACTAATCCTATTCTAGCTAATTTATTTCCCCCGTTTGTGACAGGTTACTGCTTAGCTCATCATATATTAACCACAATTCACTTATATGAAGATGTCAAAAGGAGGTAGCTGCCGTACTACTTCAAGTGATGGTCCATTTGCTCACCAAGAGGTAGATGGGCACTGGTAAGAAATAACAGTAATTATAGCAAAAATAATACCTCTCAGAATTACCTTAAAAAAAAATCTGATACACCAGGTGTACCATGTAGCTGAAACAGAACTAGAGACAGAACAGCTCATGGAATACAGGCTAAAGCTAATTTATGTATTAACTTACCTGGCAGAAAATCTAGTGACCTCTGAAGTGGAACCTGATGATGTTGTTACATATACACTGCTGATTGATCCCTGAGCCATTTCTGTAAAACAAAAAAGTATATACTTCTAAAATACATTCAACAATACCACATACAAACACCTGACAAACTCAATGGGACTTGACTACAAGTGTTGGGTTCAGGTTGAACTGAAGACAGCCTGACACTTTTGGGCTCAGGTCTGGTAGTCTCTCATCACCACCTCCTGTTTGTGGCTTTGGTGGAGTGATGATTGTATACCCCACTCCTGCCCAACACTGGCACCTTCCTGCATTTGTACACTGCAGAATAAGAAATGCAGAGACTTGTCAGCACACTCACTCCACAGCACGGACCTAGCAGTGAAGTGATGGTGGCTGGCTGGAATGGGGCATTCAGCTGTCACCACACCAACCCCACGCGCAGAAGGTGGCTGGAGACAGAGGACAGATACAGGATGTGGGGAGCAGCCAGGTCAAGACCGAAGGATGAGGCAGTGGCCCAAAGGAGTGGGGAACTGACTCACTGGGCTGGAGCAGGGTGGGTAATTTGTCCCCCCAGTTCCACTGAAGGAAACAAAGTAAAGAAAATGGAGTCTGGGTTGGTGAATAGACCTTTGCAATCTGACACAAACCCGACAAAGCTGACTATTAGTATTTGGATCAGGTATGAAAACAACTCAACACACTTGGGGGCTAGGGTTCAGATTGGCTGTGGTCTAGTCAAATTCAGGCAGGCTTTAAAATTATGCCCAAGCAGATGTCTAAAATTAATATAATTGCATAAACAATCAAAATATCCCCTCTGATTGCAGCTTGGGGTTGGGGGGAGAAGAGAGAGAAAAAGGAAAAGAGGTCTTCCAACTTTGAAAAATACATTCACTCACACAGACATTTTCTCAAGCACCACACCCAAAATGGCACCATTAGTGGGGATAAGGGAGAAGGAAATCAGAGAGCTGCAGAGAACTATCGGACTCCAAAATGTATTAACATACTTTCTATTTGAATGCTACACATTGAGACTTTTTTCTTTCTCAGATGGTAGAAGTAACAATCATGGCAACAAAAAATAATCAACCAGTAATGACATTTGTAGTTACCAGAGGTTTTCCATTTGTAATTGAATCAACTGAATATTGCCTTAAGTTTTCCTCCACAACAAAAATTATCATTAATAAAATTAAAAGGATGAGTTACTCATGTTGTGGTCACTTTAATTCCTCAAGATGTGTTGTCCCTATATGTAGTGCACTTCAGGCTGCGCATGCGCTCCATGAGCCCAGGACTGGAGATTTTGCCCAAGCAGTGGCCTGTCTGGTGTGTGCATGTGCCCTCGCTCTCCTCACTGAGGGGATAAAGGGCGGTGCTGGACCACTGCCCTCTTAGTTCCTTCTCTATTGCTATTCACACTGGGGGAAAACCAGGCAGTGAAGGCAAAGGTTGAGTAGTACATTACACATAAGGACTACACATCTTGAAAAACAAGTTACTACAAAACGAGTAACCCATATTTTTTTTGAGTGATTGTCCCTATGCATAGGGTACTCCACATGATTCACAAGCAGTGTCTCTCTCAATGAGGGTGCATGGGGCAATATATTGCAACAGATTGCAGAACTGGCTGCCCAAAGAAGCACCACAGGCAGCTACTTGCACCAGTGCATAGCGTCTAGAACTATGCGTATGAAACTCCAAATTGCTGCTCTGCAGACATCAGTAATAGGATGTCTCTAAGGGATGTTACCAATGTTTTCTGAGCGTTAGTCAAATGTGCTCTTACACTGCCTTCAAAGGGACACTGTTCATCATGTAGCAGAGTAGGATGCATCCCAAAATCCATTTTGACAGCCCCTGGGAGGAAATGGCCTCTCCTTTCATTCATTCTGCAAGTGATATAAAGAGCCTAAGAGACTTTCAAAATGTCCTTTACAGCTAAAAGGCAAGAGATCTATGCACATCCAAGTATCAGAGGGGTAGCCATGTTAGTCTGAATCTGTAAAAAGAAACAGAGGGTCCTGTGGCACCTTTAAGACTAACAGAAGTATTGGGAGCATAAGCTTCCGTGGGTAAGAACCTCACTTCTTCAGATGCAAGTACTTCTGTTAGTCTTAAAGATGCCACAGGACCCTCTGATGCTTTATGCACATCCAGTGAATGACACACCAATTCCCTGCTAGACTGGTGTTTAGGATAGCACACCACTAAGTCAATACTTTGGTTAATGTCTATTAATTCCCATAGAATATACCTTTGGATGAAGTTTCATGGTTACCATATCTTTGTGGAAGATTGTATAAAGGAGAACTGCCAGGAGCACCCTTAACTCCCCAATTTTTCTGGCCGACATGATAGTGTCCAAAAATGCTACCTTCGTAGAGAGCTTACTCCCGAGGGCATTCCGCGCCAAAAAATTAAAAATTCTGAGCTCAATATTTTAAAATTCTGCAAATTTTATTTGTCAATAAATAACTGCAGAGGCTCCAGCATGGCAGTGGGGAGCACAGGCCCCTGGCTGCACAAAGATGGGAGATCACCCTGCAGCCTCCCCACCCCCCCTCACCCTAGAGACAAGGACTCAGTGGTGAGGCTGCACCCTACCCTGACATAGCACAAGGCCTTGGGCTGCCCCAGAAACACCCAGGGGCCCTGATCCTCTGCACCAGGCACACCAGGTGTGGGGCAAGCAGGCTCAATCAAGCAAGATCCAAGTGTCGTGGGGCTCAGTGTGGGGGGATCTAGGTGTGAGGTGAGAGGATTCTGCAGGCAGCTCATTGGGGAATCTAGGTGTGTGGGGGGATCTGAATGCACGGAGGCTCGGGTGGGGGGGGGAGGTTCCAGGTTCAGGAGCAATGGGACTCTGCGGGGGCTTCCAGGTGAAAGTGGTTGGCGCTCAGTGGAGGGGTCTGTGTGGGGGTCTGGGTGCAGCTAATTGGGGGTCAGTGGCATGGGGTCTGGATGTGGGGGCTCAGGGTGGTGCAGCGGGTGGTGGTTTAAGTGCAGGGAGCTGAGTGGGGGTCATCTGGGTGCAGGGGTGGGAGTCTGAAGGCAGGGGGTCTGGGTGCATGGGGCTCCAATTGGAGGGGCTGAGTTTCAATGGGGTGGGGTTCAGGTATGGAGGACTAAGGGTGTTCTATACCCAGACGCCCCTGCCAAGCCTCACCCAGGAGGTCCAGATGCACAGGGGTTGGACAGATGGGGGAGCAGCTCCCCGTACAGTGATCCCAATCTCATTCTGTGGAGAAATGTTTGCTTTAAGAGTAGTTCAGAGTGTTCTGGATGCCAGACAAATGGACGTCAGTCAGGGTAATCTGCATGAGACTGCACCAGAGCTGCTTCTCTCTGCTTGTTGATATAATAAACTGCCATTATACTGTCCAACAACACCTGGACTGACTTGCCACGGATGCGAGGGAGGAATTGCTTGCAGGCCAGTCTGACTCCTCATTTTCAACATGATGTGAAGCATAGACTCCTGATACTTCCCTTAAGCAACCTGCTCTTCCACAAGTGCTCCCCAAACTAAGTGGGATGCACCCATGATCAAAATTTTCGTTTGAGGTGGGGAAATTGAATGGCACCCAGAACCGGATGGTGTATCCTGAAGAGATGACTTCTAGCACCCATCTGTCCATTGTGATTTGCGTCCAGGCAGACAGGAAGTTGGCAAGTCGGCCTGCAAAGGGAGGAGAAGTACCAGAAGGGTTTATCAAGTGTGGTGAGACAGCTGATGCACAGCTCTCAAGAGGTCCCATCAAAGTGCTGGCTGGAAAAGATTGTAAAAAGAAAAAAGAAAGATTGTTCCTGGGCACCATTCTATGCATTATTTGATGCTTGCATGGCAGTTGATACTGCTGCTGGTGAGAAAAAGCTGGTGGAACTGGTTGTTTAAACTGCAGCTTACTGGGTTTTCCTTTAATTGCAGATGTGTAAGTACCCCATGATCAAAGTGTAGCTTGGGAGTCTTTCAATGAGTGAAGAGACTCATCCAACTTCACACTGAACAGCTGATCATGCTCAAATGGAAGGTCCTCCACCTGTCTGTACTCCCTTCAGGATTCCCAAGGTGAGCCATGATGAGCATTTCATTACCAGAGTAATCGCATAGACCTAGCTGCCATGTCTTAGGCTGTCTGAAGGGCCGATCTTGTCACCTGCTTTTCCTTGTCAGTCAGGGCCTGGAACAGGCCTCTAAACAGCCCAAGGCACCTTATCAGCGAAGACAGCTAATTTGTCATACATGGCAAAATTGTACTTGGCCATCAACCTTTGACAGTTTGAGATGCAAAACTGCAGAGAGGCCAAGGAATATATCTGTCTCCCAGAGAGGTCAAGTCTCTTTGCTTCTTTCCCATTCAGTGTAGACCTGGCTTCTTTCTGTCTGCTACACTCAGTGACTGCTGAACACCACCATTGAGTTGGGAGGTGGGAGACAGAATAGGTACTCCAACCTTTTCACAGGTATGAAATACCACTTTTGACCCTACTTATTAGTAGAACCAGAGCAGACACCTAACAAAGTATCTTGGTGGATTCAAGGATTGTCTCCTTAATAGGAAGCACCACTCTACTTAGACCTATGAAGGATATCCAGCAGTCTGGATGGGGCTTCCTGGACCTCTTTTAGTGGAGTTTCTAGTGAGTCTGGCACCTTCTTACATAACTCCTGGAATTAAATAGTTACATATCTTAAAGAAGCTGAGGATGCTCTTCCTCCTCCCTGGAGCTCCCCAATATTATTATTGTAGGATATCATACCTCCTTGGTGCAAGGCCATGGTGCTGAGTAACAGGAAAAGTAGGGAGAGTACTCTCTCAAATGGGAGTGGAGACTCCCAATATTTCACTTAGGCTCAAATCACACAAGGACCCCTTGGGGTATATAGCCCAGGGATGGGTGTCTGCCATAATGCTCTTCCAACACCAAGAATTTGAGGCCTGGATTCAGTGGGTGAACCCTCAGTGCTGAAGAAGATGGTGATAATCTGCCTCCACTCCATGGTACCAGCAACAGTCTGGTCCCTACTCGATGACAGGGACAGAGAGAGGTACCGCAGGGAGTTCAGTACTGGCTGAAGTCTCAGTACTGGGCACTGCGGTTGGAAAGTAATGATGAATCCAGTTCTTGGAGCACAAAGATGTCACTTGGAGTCGAGAAACAAACTGGAGTCAAACGGAGTTGTTTCTGTAAGCCAAGTCACCAACAGGGGCGCCAGACCTGGCAGTGTTGACATGACAGATTTTGGTGTCGAGTACCAATCCCAGCACTGGAAGTACAGCTCTCTTCTCCTTCAAAGTAGTCATGGTCCAATTCTTCCAAGTACTGGACAGTTTCACTCCAGAGTATGAAGTTCCCAATGATTCAGTACAGTATGGGGATTTCTACCTCTTCTCAGAGGGCTTGAAGCTGGAAACTTCCCTCTTGTCCTTGTGGGAACACTTATCTCTCTTCCCCCATCTGTCCTGGATTTACTTTCCAAAGTCTCTTGGTACTGAATATCATAAAATCACCTGGGACCAAAAAGAGGTGCCACTCCTACCTTCTTCAGGATGATATACAGGTGTTGTTCCTGCCTTTGTGGACTTCTCCATGAGGAACCTGAGAGTTGAAACTCCTCTCAACTGTTTGGTCCTACTCAGGAACATCCTGCACACTGCACCTGGAAAGGACGTGGGTTTCCTCCAGGCAGTAGATAAGTGTGGTAATCTGAGCAGGAAGGGTTTGTGGCACTTGATGCAGCTTTTAAAGCTGGGGATCCTTGGCTACTCTCCCACAACTGCAGCAAGAACAAATATTTTTTTCCTTCTGATTGTTTTCGGGGGGGGGGGGGGGGGGG
>NC_048298.1:237815203-237919583 GCF_013100865.1 Trachemys scripta elegans
TTTTTTTTTTTTTTTGGGGGGGGGGGGGGGGGGGGGGGGGGGGGAGGTTCGTACAGAGATCACTTCTTGCCCATGAGGAAAGGTGCGGGTCCAAAATGGAAGTGTACCCCTAAAACTATCTCCTACCTAACTAAATTGCAAAAGGTATTTAGCTGGCAATAGTCACTCGGAATCATCTGTGCATGCACTCCAGCTGCATGCACTAGGTTATAGCTGCATCAAATGGTAAAGGAGTAAGTTGGAGTAGCTTGGAAGAGCTGTGATTATGATAGGAGATCTGGGTCTGTCTCCCATGTATGTTATCAAACAAAAGAATTGCAAGTGTACCTTGAGCTTCCAATCTATATCATTTCACCAGAGAATTGTGTAGATTGTGTCAGTAGCAGGGTCTTCTTGCCATGGATGCCAGCGTTGAGGTGGGTGAGACAGCAATCTGTCGATTTAATAGTAGGTAGTGGAAAATATAGGTTTAGGTAATATTCTGTGTGCAAGTGTGAAGGGGTTGTAAATGGGTATGAAATGGTTATTAAATGTTACAAGTGTGGTATTTTGTTGGGGTAGTTAGCTCCATGTTTGAGCAAAGGACAAGGACAAGAAGCACCTGTCCATTACAGTGAAAAGGCAGAATGGGAGTTGTCAGTTGGCTTGTGTGTGTGTGTTTTTTTAGTGCACTGTCCACCTCTGCACAGATAGCTGGTTCAGCAGCTTCAATAGTGTCACCCGGTGTTGTTAAACGCTGAAGACCAGAACATCATTGCCTTAGTAACACTGTTCAATCTGTCCAGAGCATCTGTCCTTGATTATTATTAGCAGCAGATAATGGAGCCTGCTTATTCAGCAAACTTCCATGTTACTTATAATGAAAGAACATAGGCACGATTTAGTGGCAAAGGCCAGGTTTACTGTCATCAAGGCACAGTCCTAGCCCCCTTGGATCTGTGATTACAGGTATGCTAACACGAGTGCCCTATTGCAAGAAACAGTTCAGTCAGCAGTGAGAATTTCTGCTGTCCTCCAAGCCACACAAAGAATTAAGGTGAAGTAGCCCATCATTTATAGATTAAAACATACCACCTTATGTATTTCATGACATCTGTTTGTTACTGTCCCTTATTCCTGTTGGACAAAACATTCTTATTCATTGTTTTGTCAGGCCATTTTATCTTGTACTAGATTGGGATGTATTTGTATTAGCTGAACTCTGCATTAACAAAGTACTGCATTGACAAAGTAATTTCCTAACTTTTTGAACAAGAGAGAAATGTTTGTTGGTAGGGTTAGTGGTCACTTAGACAGTTGTAGTTCTCACCTAGGTTTGCAGTTGATATGCTACTGGGGATAGTTAATAAAAGACCTAGCTTTTAGATAGTGCTTTTAAGCAATAGATAAAAGAACTTTCTATCACTATCCCCATATTACAGATTGGAAACTGAGGCATAGAGAGGTGAAGTGACTTACCCAAGGTCACTCAGCAGGACAGTGGCAGAGCTGGGAACAGTTTCAGGTCAGTGGTCTTTCCACTGTCCACTCAACCACTGTGTGATTCCTCAGTGCTCCTCCACCCCTCCAGTAGAGTAAGGATAATGGTCAGACTTTGAAATGTTTGCACATGTGTAGCTACTAAAAGGGCTGGTGAGAGAAAGCTTATCTGTGGTGTACGTGCCAAAACCGTGATCATTTTAGTATGTGGTTGTTACAGTAACCTTAAGCATGTGAGAGAAAAGTGGTGTCTCTCTTTCCCCTAGCCCACCGTTCCTGTCAACATTTCCAGCTCCCCCTCCCCTTCACTTCCCATTAAGACATTAGATGGCAATGCAGAAGCCATTCACATGTAAAATGCTGATCCTTGCTGTCTCCTGCCCTATGCTGCTGGGTACACATATTACAGGCAGCAGAATCCTGGAAGGTTGCACACAATCTTGGTTATGTAGCCTGAGCTACACACTGAGTTGGGCCCCTCGTTCCCTGCTTCAGCCAGGCTTCCCCAGCCATGATCCAAGGCACCCAGACAGCCCCTCCTCCAAATGACCCCCCCCCCCCCCACACACACACACACTGGCCAGCCTCCCGGCCCACACAGGGGCAATATGCATCTTCACTGTTCATTTTCTACATTTCAGAGGTTTACATTTGTGTTACCTTCATTCCCTCCATCTCAGATGCCAGCTCACATGAAAGGACAGGAAAAAGGGTTTTAGATACTCCAAGAAGAACAGGGTCCCCCCAGATTCCAGAACACACAATGAGCAGGAGAGGGACTCAGACCCCCGCAGAGGGACAGGGCTCCACCAGATCCCAGCACACACATGGGAATGGGAAAATTTAGGGCTGACAGGGCCTTCTCACTCCTAAATTGCCAAATTCTTCAGATATCCCTCACATTCTTCAACCTCTCCAGTTCTTCCTAATCCCTATTACCTTCCCTCTTAACCCTAGTTCCCCAAGCCCCTTCTTCCCTCCCCAGCACACTTTTCTATTTACTCCCCTCTCCATAATACCCCCATCCTTCGCTGCAGACCCAAAACCCCTCATCCCCTATTACCAACTAATCTTGCACCCCAATCACCCCTGCCCTCATCCTCCCAGTGAGCATTCACATAAGGTTACTCACCTTGTGCAGTAACTGAGGTTCTTTGAGATGGTTGTCCTTGTGGGTGCTCCACTTTAGGTGTCTTGGCACCCTGTGCTTGTAATTGAAGATTTGTAGTAGCAGTGCCACAGTTGGTCTCGCACCACTCTGAGTGGCTACTTGGCATGTACAGCCAACTGTCCCCCAGTTAATTCTCTACCCCAGAACATCAATGTGGAACTCTGAAGTAGAGGGGAGGAAAGAGGTGTAGGGTAGTGGAGCACCCACAGGAACCACCATCTCGAAGAACCTCAGTTACTACACAAGGTAACCTTTTCTTCTTCTTCGAGGAGTGTGGGTGCTCCACTTTAGGTGACTGTTGAGCAATGCCCCTCAGTAGAAGGGAGGGGCTTCAGAGTTAGTTTATTTACGGTGGATAACACCATGAGTTCAAACTGAGCGTCTTGTAGCTGATTGTTATTCTAAAGCATAGTGTTTAGTAAAGCTGTGGCCAGACGCCCAGGTAGCAGCTTTGCAAATGTCCATCATGGACACATTGAGAAAGGCCACAGATGCAGATAACGCTCTGGTGGAGTGTGTGCGGACTCGCAATGGATCTGACAGATTGCTGTTTTGGTAACACAAATGGATACAGTCAGATATCCTTTTGGATAGTCTCCGTTTCAAGATTGTTTGATCCTTCGAATGTTCAGTTGTAGACACGAAGAGGTGAGAGGATTTTCTGAATGTTTTTGTTCTTTCTAGGTAGAAAGCTAGTACTCTGCAGAGGTCTAGTGTGTGAAAGGCGGCCTTCCTGTTGTCAGCATGTGGCTTCAGGAAAAATATAGGTAAGCAGATGGGTTGATTTCAATGAAATGGGGAGGAAACTTTAGGTAGGAACTTAGGGTGCGGCCTTACGACCACTTTGTCTGTAAAGAATGTAGTATAAGGTGGGTGTGCCATTAGGACACCTACTTCTCCCACTCGTCTTGCTGATGTGATAGAAATGAGGAAGGCCATCTTCACAAACAAGTGCAACGAGGAACAAGTTGCAAGGGGTTCAAACAATTTGCCCATGAGACTGTAGAGCACAAAGCTGAGATTCCACATGGGGGTCAAGGGATGAGTGAAGATAGTGACTCTGTCCACCTTGTCATGGAAGGAGGTGATGGCAGAGAGATGCCTTCTGAGTGAGCTGGTAAATAGACCCAATTTCTTAAGTGTTAATATATAATCAAGGATTCTGGGTAATGGGGACGACTGTGGAACAATTTGTTTGTCCTGGCACCAAGTGCAGAATCGTTTCCACTTATGTATATATGTCTTTCTTGTGCTCAGTCTATGGCTGTTCAATAGTATGTCTTTCACTTCCTTGGAACAGTCCTTCTCGGCCCCCATTAGCCACCGAGTAGCAGGCCTTGAGACGAAGTACTGCAAGGTGAGGATGGCAGACACATCCAGCATCCTATGTCAGCAGGTGAGGTACTACAGGAAGAATTCGGGGTGGTTCCACTGCCATCTGTCTCAGGTACGGGAATCATGTTTGCCTGGGCCATGTGGGTGCAACGTAAGTGACCCTGGATTTGTCCTGTTTGATCTTGTGAATGACCCGACCCAGTAGTGGGATCAGAGGGAATGTATACAACAGTGGGGCTTCCCACTTTACAAGGAGAGCATCTCCCAGGGAGTGGTGTCCCAGCCCGGCTCAAGAGCAGTATTGTGGGCATTTGGTATTCCGAGCTGTTGCAAACAGGTCTATAGTGGGGAACCCCCACAACATATGGTTGTTAGGGTTCCAGTATCTATCTCCCACTCGTGTGTTGGAGAGAAATCTCTGCTTAGGTGGTCCGCTGTTGTGTTCTGACACCTTGGTACACAGGACGCCAAAATGTCTGTTATTGGTGATGCACCAGTTTCAGAGATGTATTGACTCTGTACAGAGGGGGTATGACTGAGCTCCCCCTTGGCAGTTTATATAGAACATGCATGCTATATTGTCTGTGACAATCTTGATGGTTTTGTTCTGAATCAAGGGAAGGAAAAATGCTGACATGCATTTCGGACTGCCCTTAGCTCCAGTATATTGATATCGAGATTGGACTCTGCTGGGGACCAGCGACCCTGGATGGTATTGTCGCATAAGCGTGCCTCCCAACCCACAAGGGAAGCATCTGTCGTGATCGTTATGGTTGGATCTTTCTGTTGAAAGAGGAAACCTGAACAAATATTCTGTGGTTGTGCCCACCATGTGAGCGAGTCCTTTGCCCTGCGGGGTATCATGAGCAGTGTGTTGAGAGAATGTCCGTGTGGTATACAAGACAGTTTGGAGCCAGGCTTGTAGGTCTCTCATGTGAAGCCTCTCATATTTTACAACAAACATTACAGCCACGTGCTCCAAGAGCTGTAAGCATGTTCTGGTGGATATTTGTGGACTGTCCACCACTGTTGCAATTAGATGGATTAAGGTGAGGAAACAGTGTGGGAGAACCTCGCTATTGCTGCGAGACAACTGAGGTGAGCTCCTATAAATTCTAATTGTTGGGCAAGAACCATTGTGGATATCGGATTATTTATTTGTAACCCAAGGTGCATGAACCAGGTTATCATGGTGTGAGTGGCGTTCAGTGCTGCCTGTTGCGCTGTTGCTTGTAGAAAAGTTGTCTACGTATGGAAAAAATCACTGTCTGCGGAGATGAACTGCAACGACAGCTAGAAACTTTGGAAAAGACCCTTGGGGCAGTTGACAAGCTGAAGGTTAGCACTCTGTATTGGAAATGCTGATTACCATTCACCTGGCACCCAGAAGATTCCCGAGATTCACCCTAAGGAATGTGAAAATAAGCATCTTGAAGGTCAAGGGCCGCGAGCCGATCTCCCTTCTCTGATGCCAGAATTATTGTAGATAGTCACCATTTTGAAACGTTCTGTTCTCACAAATTTGTTGAGCTTTCGTAAGTCCAGGATAGGTCTCCACCTGCCAATCTTTTTCTGAGTAAAAAAGTAATGGGAGTAAAACCCTCTCCATATGTGTTGAGCTGATATGGGTTCAATGGCACCTAATAGAACAAGATGGTTTACTTCCTGCTGTAACAGGTGTTCATGAGAGGGGTCTCTGAAGAGGGATGGGGAAGGGGGGGGTGGATAGGTGGAATAGAAATAAAGGGGATGGAGTAAGCCTTCTGGATGATTTCCAGCACCCATTTGTCCGTAGTGATGTTGTTCCAGGCGGGGTAATAGGATGACAGGTGGTCTCCGAATGGTTTGGAGACCGGATCTAGTTCCCAAAGTAAAGAGGTCTCATGCCCTCAACCACACCTTCAAAATGATTGTCTGGAGGTGGATGGGTGAGACGTGGAAGATTGATCTTGGTTCTGCCGGCATCTCGTCTGTCTCTGCTTTCATCTTGGTCGTAGTGTCTTTGAGGCTAGGAGTATGGGGCAGCCGGAATCTTTGGTTGTAAAACCTGCCTTGTTTCTTTTTATTTGCAGGTACATAGATGCCCAGAATTTTCCAAAGTGGCTCAGGAGTCTTTTAAAGTGTATAAGGACACGTTGGTGCTTTCTGCAAACAATTTTTGGCCCTCAAAGGGCAGATCCTCGACAGTGGATTGAACCTCCCTTGGGAACCCAGAGAAGTGGAGCCAGGATGCCCGGCGCATGACTACAGATATTGAGATGGATCGTGCTGCTGTGTCTACAGAGCCAAGGGAGGACTGGAGAGCTGTCCTGGCGATGAGACACCCTTCAGAAATGTTTGCTTGTCATCTTGTACATGGTCAACAAAGGTTGACATTTTAGAAAAGAGATTGCGTGTGTTTTTGGCCAGCAGGGCCGAGTAGTTTGCTATGTGGAATTGTAGCATAGCGGAAGAATAGGCTTTCTGCCTGAAAAGGTCCAGTCTTTTCCTCACCTTATTATAAGGGGTGGTTTTGGACTGACGTTGTTTTCCCCTTTGATTGACCATCTCTACCATAAGCGAATTTGGTGTGGGGTGGGTAAATAGAAACTCAGCCCCTTTAGCTGGCACACAATATTTTTTGTCCTGCAAGAGGGAGGGGCTATTGCGCTGGTGGGGTCTGACAGATTGTTTTCTCAGAGTCCATTATGGCAGCATTAATAGTCAGCTCTATTTTTGCTGTTGAGGATGCCTGAAGTATGTCTGTGACTATGTTGGGCCTCTGGTTGTTCTGATACTGAAATATCCAGGGATTTGGTTACCCTTTTAAAGAGATCCTGGAAAATAATCTCCCACCATGGGTGGTGGGGGCGTTATTGTTTCATCCAGAGATGAAGACAAAATGTGTGGGTGGCAGTGTATCACCTTCAGGTGCATCCTCAGGCTCTTCAGCCTCTTAATACTGTGCCTCAGAGTGCTGGGTCCATTGGTGAAGGGGACTGTGTTGTTCTGGATCTTGGTGGGTTGGAAAGCCTGAGGTTCTGGGCCCTATAAATAGCCCATGGGTCCCAGTAAGGCCAATTTGGTGGAAAAGAAATAGGAGGCAGTAGCCAGTGTTGAGTCTGCCAGCCACACAGTTCCACAGGGGATTGGTGATTAGAGGGTCCAGGTTTAAGGGAGGAGTGGCAAGGGGTGTATATGCCTCCCTCAACCTCTTCCTCATCACTGGAGAGGGGAGGTGCTGAGCCACCAGGAGTTGTCATTTTGCTTGGTCCCGGCCTCGCTGAGGTACCATCGGTACCGAACAGAGGAGTTCCTGGTGTCGGCAGCGTGCTCTGACTAGGAATTAGAGCACGAGCTGTCAGTGTCGATCATTTGCTGTGTTGTGCAGGTGTAGCAGGTGGAGCCACAGCACTACTCGGTGACGAGGTTTGCTTCGGCTCCATTGGTTCCGAGCTGGGACGTTTTGCTTTAGGGCACATACCTTGGCCGCACCGGGTCCATAGCTCATCTGGAAATCTTGGTACTGGACATTCCTGATGCCTCGTGGTCCGAGGCTCTCTGTACTGTGGCAGATTTTCCACTGGAAGATAGCTTTCTTTTCGGGAAATCTTTTTTTTTTTTTTTTGGGGGGGGGGGGGGGGGGGGGGGGGGGGGGGGGGAAGAGTGAGACCGCTCTTTAGTAGCCTTTTTGGGAGCAGGCTGGTTGGCAGCCGTTTTAGAGGTAGAACCCTGTCAGACGCTGCCGCTGGCGACTGCTGCCCAGGAGGCATCCTGAACTCAGGGTCGGAGGCTGGCTTGAGGGATTTCTCCATAATCAGGAGTTTAAGCTGAAGATCCCTGGCCTTCCTTGTCCGAGCAGTTAATTTCTTGCAATGGGGACACTTTTGAGCAATGTGTGTCTCACCGAGGCAGGAGACACACTGTGCGTGGCCATGAGAAATAGGTATCGAAAGTCTGCAGGTCAGGCATAATTTAAAGCCAGGAGAGCCGGGCATGCCTCAGAGAGTACTTGTTTTGGAGAGTGAAACAGGATAAGCCCATTATTTTTCTCTTGCTTTTCAAGCTGGGGAACTGCCGGGGCAGCAGGATGAGGGAAAGGTAAAATTTAGGAAAAACAGAAAATATTAAGCTATCTGAAGTTAGAGAGGCACTGCTGTTGCTCCGACAAGCTAAAGGCAGTAAAGAAGGAACTGGGGGATGGTTGGCTGCGCACACCAAGTAGCCACTTGGAGATGGCTGCTGCACATGTGCGGACAACCAGGACACTGCTACTACAAATCTCAGATTACAAGTGCAGGGTTCCAAGACACTCAAAGTGGAGCACCCACAGGGACACACCTTGAAGAAGTATAATTTATTTTTTCAAAAACAGTTTCATGGCCTTCTGAATACTCTTCTGTACACTCAGATTACATTTCTCCAAAATAAAACCTTAACAGTTCATGCCCAGACCTCTGCCCACAGTGGATTTCAAACTTCAAAGTTGCTAGAACCTGTGAGCTTAATGGAATGCTAGGGGTTAGGGGAGAGGCTATATCTCAGGAACCCCTTGCTCAAATGACCCCACATTTGGATCACTAACCCTACTCTCCTAAACTCCCATGAGCACTGGAGCTCCCACGGGGAAAAAACTGATGGGTGCTCTGCAACGGCAGCCGAGCTCCCCTCACCCCCGCCCCGCCTCCTCCTCCCCTGAGTGCACTCCGTCCTTGCTCCTCCGCCTACCTCCCAGCTGCCGCCAAACAGCTGTTTGGCAGCATTAGCACGCTCCGGGAGGGAGGGAGAGGGAGGAGCAGGAATGTGGCACGCTCAGGGGAAGAGGCAAGGAAGAGGCGGGGCCAGGATCTGGGGAAGGAATTGGAATAGAGGCAGGGAGGGGACAGAGTTGGGGCAGGGACTTTGGGGAAGGGGTTGGAATGGGGGTGGGGTCGGAGGCAGGGGGAGTTGAGCACCCACAGGAAAGAAGGGAAGTCAGCACCTATGCCCATGAAGCATAAGCAATTTAAGACATGCCATGCTTGCACATATATTTTAGTGCTCTAAAAACAGTCATTCTTTCAACAGGAAGGACTTCTCTACCTTAGGGTATGTCTTCACTAGCAACGTTAAAGCGCTGCCGTGGCAGCACTTTAACATGGCTGTGTAGCTGTGGCACCAGTGCTGGGAGACAGCTCTCCCAGCGCTGTAAAAAAAAACCCCACCCCCACGAAGGGAGTGACTCTCAGCACTGGTGCACTATCTACACTGCCACTTTACAGCGCTGAAACTTGCAGTACTCGGGGAGGGGGTGTTTTTTCACACCCCTAAGTGAGAAAGTTGCAGTGCTGTAAAGTGGCAGTGTAGACAAAGTCTTAGGTAGAACAGAGCTGCCCTCCATTATAAAATTAGAGGGAGAATGGAAGGGAGGAGCTCTACACCTTCATCATCAGCTTAAAGGGCTCAAGGAGATGTTAAGTAGCCTATTCAACTTAATGAGATGTTCTCAGATGAAAGAACACAGCCTGACACAACCCTGACACCTGTGAACTGGCACATTCATGTGGCATGGGAGTTGTGTTTCCCCGCTCCCCAGAGCTGGAGAGTTTCTGATGTGTCAAGCATACCTGTTCTCAGCACTTCACACCAATCTCAACAGTGCGTTTTTGGTGCCTGCTCCAAACATGCCTATTGTAAGCTCACCACCCAGAGGGGAGGGGCTTGGAAGCTAATAGAAAGGCATGCCTCCTTGGAACCTGGCTCACACTGGGGGGCAAGCGGGGAGGGAGAAGGTCACAATACATGGCAGGGCCCACCCAGAGCCTGGCGCACACAGTGGGGCAGAGAACAGGACTGAGACATTCCCAGGGACCAGGAACCTCAGATTTCAGCTCAGATAGTGGGAGGAAGAAGGGCTCAGACCCACGGCCCAATAGGTGAGCCCCTTCTAAAACCTGGCTCACGTAAAGGGGCAGGAAAGGGTGAGGGGGAGTCATAACACACCTCTAGATGGCCTGGGGGCTCCCAGATTGTGGTACACACCTAGAAGGGACTGTGGGGCTAACAGGCACCTCACTCACCCCCCCATATCAATGTCCTACCACTTCCCTCCCCCATCACCTGATCCCCCAATCCCTCTTCTCCTCCTATTCCCACATACTTTTCCACTGTTAGTCACCCTCCCCCAGCAAGCATTTGTAGTTTATTTTCTTTTTAAAAAATAGCTTCAGTGCCTTCAAATATTCTGCTGTACTCAGATTTCATTTCCCCAAACAAAATTCCCCCCTTGACAAAGAAAGATTGGAGCAGTATGTTTGGGGCTTTTTAAATTTCAAATGTCTGCCCTGAGTTGGATTTGAACTCTCAGTGCCTGACGCGATGCTCAGATTCAATATCATCATCATACCCTTGGAGCCACCTAAATCCTATGATGTGAGGGGAAATAAACAGGAAGAACTAGAAATATTAAGTGAATAATCACTTACAGCATAATTAGCATCAGAGATTTGGTGGGATAATTCACATAACTGGAACATTGGTACAGAAGGGTACAGCTTGTTCAGTAAAGACAAGCATGGGAAAAAAGAGGAGTTGGTGTTGCTTTGTATATCAAAAATGTATACACTTGCACTGAGGTCAAGATAGAAGTGGGAGGCAAACCTGTTGAAAGTCTCTGAGTAAGGATAAAAGGGGTAAAAAACAAGAGTGATGTCCTGGTAGGAGTCCACTGTAGACCACCTAACCAGAAAGAAAAGAAGAAAAAAATAAATAAATAAGAAGGAGGTGGATAAGCCCTTTTTTAAACTAACAAAATCATCCAAAGCACAGGACTTGATGATGATGGGGGACTTCAACTACCCAAACATCTGTTGGGAAAACACCACAACAGGACACAGATTATCCAACATGTTCTTGGAATGCACTGGAGACAACTTTTTATTACAGAAGGTGGAGAAAGCGACCAAGGGAGAGGCTGTCATAGATCTGATCCTGACAAACAGGGAGTAACTGATTGCAGATTTGAAGGTGGAAGGCAGCTTCGGTGAAAGTGACCAAGAAATGATGAGTTCATGATTCTAAGAAATGATACGAGGGAAAACAGCAGAATAAAGACAGCAGATTTTAGCAAACTCAGAATTGGTAGGTAAGATCCTGTTGGAAGAAAGTCTAATGGGAAAAACACAGTTCAGGAGAATTAGGTTTTTTTTTTTTTTTTTACAGAGACATTAAGGGAACAAGAGCAAACTATTCCAGCATGTAGGAAAGATAAAGTATAGTGAGAGACAACTTTGGCTTAAACCAGGAGATCTTCAATGACCTGAAACTCAAGAGAGTCATACAAAAACTGGAAATTAGGTCAAATTATTAAGGATGAATATAAAAAAAAACAACAACTAAGCATATAGGCACAAAATTAGAAAGGCCAAGGCACAGAATGAGATTAAACTAGCTAGGGACAAAGGGTACCAAGAAAACATTTTACAAATACGTTAGAAGCAAGAGGAATACCAAGGACACGGTAGGCCCATTACCCTATGAGGAGGGAAAGACAGTCACAGAAAAACACAGCAATGGCTGAAAAAAAAAAAAATGCCTTTTTTGTTTCAGTTTTCAAAAAAAAGGTTAGCAGTGATTGGACGACTACCATAATGAACATTAATGTAAATCGGGTAGGATCTGAGGTTAAAACAGAGAAAGAACAAGTACAGAATTATTTAGACAAGTTAGATGTCTTCAAGTCAGCAGGGCCTGATGAAATACATCCTAGAATACTTAAGGAACTGGCTGGAGAAAGATCTCTAAGCTGCTAGTGATTATCTTTGAGAACTGGTGATGGACAAAAGAGATTCCAGAGGACTGAAAAGGGGCAAATATAATACCTATCTATAAAAGGTAAATAAGGATAACCCATAGAACCACAGACTAATCAGCTTAACTTTGGTACCCAGAAAAATAATGAAGAAAACAATCAAACCATCAATTTGTAAGCACCTACAAGATAATAAGATGAGAAGAAATAGTAAATATGGATTTGTCAAGAACAAATGTCAAACCAATCTAACATCCTTCTTTGACAGGGTAACAAGCCTTGTGGATGGGGGGGAAACAGTAGATGGGCCATCTCTCTACTTTAGTAAGGCTTCTGATACAGTCTCACATGACCTTCTCATAAGCAAACTAGGAAAATACAGCCTAGACAAACCTACCATAAGATGGGTGCACAGCTGGATGGAAAAGTGTACTCAGAGTAGTTATCCATAGTTCTCAATCAAGCTGGAAGGCATATTGAATGTTGTCCCACAGGGATCTGTCCTGGGTCTGTTCAATTCAAGATCTTTATAAATGATTTGAATACCACCATAGAGAGTACACTTATAAGTTTGGCGATGATACCAAGCTGGGAGGGGTTGGAGGACAGGATTAAAATTCAAAATGATCTCAACAAATTGGAGAAATGGTATGAAATAAATAGGATGAAATTCAGTAAGGACAAATGCAAGGTACTACACTTATGAAGGAATAATTAACTGCACAAATACAAAATGGGAAATGACTGCCTGTGAAGGAGTACTGCAGAAAAGGATCTGGGGTTTATTGTGGATCACAAACTAAAGGAGTCAGCAATATAATACTGCTCCCAAAAAGTAAACATTCCGGGCTCTATTAACAGGAGTCTTGGAAGCAAGATAAAAGAAGTAATTATTTTACTCTACTCAGCACTGATAAGGCCTCAACTGGAGTATTGCGTCCAGTTCTGAGCACCACACTTCGGGAAAGATGTAGACAAATTGGAGGAAGCTGAAAGTAGAGAAAAAAAAATGATTAAAGGTTTAGAAAATGAGACCTATGAGGAAAGATTGAGGGGAAGAAAAAAAAAAGGTTTGTTTAGCCTGGAGAAGAGAAGACTGAGCGGTGACATAACAGTCTTCAAGTAGGTAACAGGTTGTTATGAAAATGAGGGTAATAAATTGTTCTCCTTATACACTGAGCACAGGATGAGAGGTAATGGGCTCAAATTGCAGCAAGGTTAGACATTACAAAAAATGTCTTAACGGTAAGGGTAGTTAAACATTGGAACAAATTATTTATGGAGATTCCACAATCTCCCTAATTGGAGGTTTTTAAGAACAGGTTAGACAAACACTTGTCAGGGATGGTCTAGATCAGTGATGGGCAACCTGCGGCCCACGCCACTTCCCGCAGCTCTCATTCATCAGGAACGGCGAATTGCAGCCACTGGCAGCTGCAGGCACCGTGCAAATGTAAACAGTCTGGCGGCCCACCAGCGGATTATCCTGATGGGCCGCAGGTTGCCCATCACTGGTCTAGATAATTCTTAGTCTTGCCTCAGTGCAGGGGACTGGACTAGATGACCTATTGAGATCCCTTCCACTCATACATTTCTGTGATTCTATGTAGAGGTAGTTTTCCAGATAGCCTCTCTCTCTATACTTGTTTAGCATAAACCATTAGGTATGAGAACCTTAGCATGCCTAACTGGAGAAGCAAACTTTTTCAAGTAACATTTTAATTTGATTTCCCCCAAAAGGGTGGTGGGTGCCATGCATTCTGTTGGGGTAACCTTTGAGCATCTGAGTACCTGGTGCAATGATCTGAGCCCTAGATCAATCTCTATTTGTGAGCAAAAAACACTGTCTATTTTTAGAATATGTCAATTTTTAACAAGCTGTTTTTCCCCCCTTAATGCTGTATCTCTGGAACCCATTGGTCAGGTGACCCCAAATTTCAGTCACTGACTGTACCCCTACCTCTACGAAGCATAACAAATTTCAAGGCAATCTCATTAACTAGGGCTTTTAGAACCCCTAGAATAAATAGACTTTAAACTATATAGCACAGCTGTCACTCTGCTGTAACACTATAGAATTTTTTTTTAACTATTTACGAAGAGAAGCTGAAGAAGTCGGCACAAACTGTGAAGCTCCATCCACAACCATCAATGGAAGAAAGAATTAAGACAGCAGTAGTCCGGCAGCTCCCTTTATCTTCTCGAGTGAGGGCACACACGATGACCAGACAGACCCTGCTAAAGAAAAATCTTCAGACCTGGGCGCATGTGCATCCTGAAGTGTAGTACGCATAAGGAAAACCACTTGAAAAAGGAAAAAATATCAGTCTTGTTCTTACCACTTACATCCTACTATAACAAACATACACATTTAAGAATAAGTTAAATATCTACACTGTTGGCTAATGAAAAGTTAGCCAACTGAACATTTTATAGATGGGTCAAGTCAGAATTCTAGTTCAACCAGTTTTTCCTCAAGTCCTATTTCAAAGAGAAAAACAGCAGAAGTATCTTACTTTGAGTAACTAACCTGTCACATATGGTTCCAGAGCTTTAGGAACCAAACTCCTTGCAATTTTTAGGTCCTCTGCTGAACAGCTTCCAGATTCTAGCCCACAAGCCATTCCCATTCGCTTTAGTACTTCTATATCATCATGAATTTCAAAAGTATTGTCAAAATTAAATAGATATTCAAACCTGGAGGCGAGAAATTCAATCAGCTTGAATTACTTGCACTAATTTTTCCAAAACATTTCCAACAGAGTGTGGTACTTCAAGAAAATGAAAACATGGCCATTACAACATATGTAGCCTTCATATTTTGTTCTAGTGAGCAATTCCAATGTCTCAAAATTCATACCTTTGTTAACTATATAAGAAACAAATAATGAAAATGTTGCATGTTGCCAAAACCATTAACAGGAGATTTAGCTGCAAACCCATAAGAACACAAGAATGACCATACTAGATCAGACCAATGGTCCACCTAGCTCAGTATCCCATCTTTCAACAGTGGCCAATGCCAGATGCTTCAAAGGGAATAAATAGAACACGGCAATCAAGTGATCCCTGTCATCCACTCCCAGCATCTGAAAATTAGAGGTTTATGCACACCCAAAGTATGGGGTTGCACCCCTGATCATCTTGGCTAATAGCCATTGATGAACCTATGATTAAAGCTGCGAGTTTGTCATGGAAATTACTTTCTGGGACTTTTGCACTGGCCACTGACGGGACGGTCTCGGGCCACTGCACCCCCCTCCCACTGCAGCAGCAGAAGTTTGGGTGTGGGAGGGGACTCATAGCTGGGGCGTAGAAGAGGGCTCTGGACAGCACTTACCTTGGGGATGCTCCCCGGAAGCGACGACATCCTTCAGCTCCTAGGTGGAGGTGTAGCCAGGGGGGCTTTGTGTGCTGCCTCTGCCTGCAAGCACCACCCCCGCAGCTCCCATTGGCCGTGGTTCCTGACCAATAGAAGCTGGTGCTTGGGGGGAGGCAGCGCACAGAGCTGTGTGGCTGCGCCTCCGCCTAGGAGCTGAGGGATGTCGCCCATGTTTATTGCCCATGACCTGTCCATGACTTTTATTAAAAATACCCATGACTAAAACATAGCTTTACCTATTATCCATGAACTTATCTAATTCTTTTTTTAATCCAGTTATAGTTTTGGCCTTTAAAACATCCCCTGGCAACAAGTTCCACAGGTTTACTGTGTTATATGAAGAAGTACTTCCATTTGTTTGTTTTATACCTCCTGTCTATTAATTTCATCGGGGACTTGATTTTGTGAAGGGACAAATAACACTTCCTTATTCACTTTCTCCACACCATTTATGATTTTATGGACCTCCATCATCTCCCCTCATTAGTTTCTTTCCCAAGCTGAACAGTCCCAGTCTTTTTAATCTCTTTTCATATGGAAGCTGTTCCATACCCCTAATCATTTTTGTTGCACTTCTCTGTACATTTTCAGTTTCTAATATATCTTATTTGAGATGGGGGGAACCAGATCTGCACACAATATTCTAGATGTTGGCATAGCACAGATTTTTATAGAGGTGTTATGATATTTACTGTCTTATTTTCTCTCTCTCTTTCCTAATGCTTCCTAACACTGTTCGCTTTTTTGACTGCTACTGCAGACTGAGCTGATGTTTTCAGAGACTCCATAATGACTCCAAGATCTCTTTCTTGTGTGGTAACAACTAATTTCGACCCCATCATTTTGAATGTACAGTTGGGATCGTGTTTTCCACTATGCATTACTTTGTATTTATCAACACTGAATTTCATCTGCCACTTTGTTGTCCAGTCACTATTTTGTGAGATCCCTTTGTAACTCCTTGTAGTCTGGTTTGGACTTAGCTATCTTGAGTAATTTTTTATCATCTGCAAACTCTGCCACCGCAATATTTACCTTTTTTTCCAGGTCATTTATGAGTATGTTGAACAGCACTAGTCCCAGTACAGCTCCTTGGAGGACTCTACTATTTACCTCTCTGCACTGTGAAAACTGACCATTTATTCCTACCCTTTGTCTCCTGTCTTTTAACCAGTTACTGATCCACAACATGACCATATCCTATGACTGCTAAGTTTCCTTAAGAGCCTTTGATGAGGGACCTTGTCACAGGCTTTCTGAAAGCCTAAGTACACTATTCCCTCTAGATCACCATTGTCCACATGTTTGTTAACCCCCTCAAAGAATTCTAACATATTGGTGAGGCATGATTTCCCTTTATAAAAGCTGTGTTGGCTCTTCCCCAGCAAATTGTGTTCATCTGTGCATCTGATAATTATGTTCTTTACCATAGTTTCAACCAATTTGCCTGGTACTGAAGTTAGGCTTACCGTCCTGCAAATGCCAGGTTCACCTCTGGAGCTTTTTTTAAAAATTGGTATCACATTAGCTATCCTCCAGTTATCTGGTACAGAAGCTGATTTTAATGATAAGTTACATACCACAGGTAGTAGTTCTGCAATTTCATATTTGAGTTCCTTCAGAACTCTTGGGTGAATACCATCTGATCCTTGTGACTTATTACTCTTTAATGTATCAATCTGTTCCAAAACCTCCTCTACTGACACCTCAATCTGGGACAGTTCCTCAGATTTGTCACCTAAAAAGAATGGCTCAGGTATAGGAATCTCCCTCACATCCTCTGCAGTGAAGACTGATGCAAAGAATTCACTTAGCGTCTCCGCAACGACCTTATCTTCCGTGAGTGTTCCTTTAGCACCTTGATAGTCCAGTGGCCCCACTGACTGTTTAGCAGGCTTCCTGCTTCTGATGAAAAAATTCATGAACAACCTACTTGTCATTTGAAATACTACAATCGATCACGGTCTTCTTGCTGGTGTTCACAATGATAAATGGCAGATGTATGACAGAATTGGAAGGCGGTGGTCGGTTTGCCTGTTGTTCTGTTTGACGATTTCGTTGAACTAGGTTCTTGAAGGCAATTTGCTGCAAAAAGTAATAGTGGCTTACAAAACTACACATATTCAACAATTATTCCTTCTTTGTTATTCTCTTATTAAAATGTATATATTTGTGGTGTCTCTGAAGAAACTAAAGCAGAACTAGGAATCTCAGTATTTAAAAGAAATATTTAAGTCCTATCAACTTGACACTGTCAACTTTTTCCAAACTTGTAAATTACTGAAATATACAAAATACAAAAATACATTTGGAATTAACCAGTTTACTTTAATGAAAAGATTTTGAAATTTAAGAAGCAGACATTTATCATGTAAATGTTCCTCCACTTCTTTAATGTTACTAAACATTGAACACAAGTCAAGGATACCATAACCCAGCAGATCTCAAACTGTGGATCAGGACCCCAAAGTGGGTTGCAGCCCCATTCTAATGGGGTCGCCAGGGGCTGGCATTAGACTTGTTGGGGCCCAGGGCCAAAGCTTGAGCCCCAATGCCTGGGGCCAAAGCCAAAGGGCTTCAGCCCTGGGTGACGGGGCTCAGGTTTTGGCTTTGGTCCCCTGCCCAGGGTGGTGGGGCTTTGGTGGGCTCAGGCTTCTCTCTCCCCTCCTGGGGTCATGTAGTCATTTTTGTTGTCAGAAGGGGGTCACGGTGCAATTCATTTGAGAAACTCTACCATAACCCAACACTAGGGCTGGCTGAAAATCTTCCATTAGAAAATTAGATTTTCGACTAAACTAAATTTTCCACAGAAAGCTTCTATTTTCCAACCAGCCCACACCAGCATTTGTGGCAATAGTCAGTTTTCTTTCTGAACCTTTAGCCTAAAGTTATGTCTACACTACAAACCTGATCACGCCTACTAACAATATTTGCAACTGTAAGTGCACACAAAGACAAACCACGTTCAGAATGCCCTCAGATTTTAATTTGTAAAGGTGTCACAGAATTATGCACTGAAAAATGCATAAAAGTTTGGAGAAAACTGGAGATTTTAACCACTACTGGGGGCAGTTGTGGCTTCTGACAACGTAGGAGGCGTGGTGGTAAAACTTCTTTAAAGAAAATAAATTTGAACTCCCAATTCCTGACACACCAGACTCCATACTAACTCCTCCTTCCTGCCACCTACAATAGTAAATAGAAGTAGTAGTTACACACCTTGTGAAGTAACGATGGTTCTTTGGGCTGGTCCCCACTAACGCCCCACTTCGGACTAAGGTACGCAAATTCAGCTACGTTAATAATGTAGCTGAATTCCAAATACCTTAGTCCGAACTTACCGTGGGTCCAGACGCAGCAGGGAGGCTCCCCCGTCGATGCTGCGTACTCCTCTCGCCGAGCTGGAGTACCGGTGTCGACGGCGAGCACTTCCGGGATCGATCCCAGAACATCGATTGCCTGCCGCCGGACCCTCCGGTAAGTGTAGACGTACCCTTTGAGATGCATGTCCCTATGGGTGCTCCACTGTAGGTGTGCTTGTGTCCCAGCGCTGCTGATTGGAAAACTTTGGTAGCAGCATCCATTAGGCCTGCACATGCGGTGGAGCACCCATAGGAACACTACTCGAAGAACATTAGCTAGATTTTTCTGCTAAAGTGATCAGCAATGAAGTTTAAATTTGGCTTTTAAATTCACCTAATTACATTTCAGAGTTACTCCACTGAGATGAACAGGGATGTATCTCACATCTTTTAGAGCTAGTGTTTCAACATGGAACTGGTTCACATACCGAAAGTTATTTTTCCAAACATGAGGACTCAAAACTTAATTTTCTAGTGCAATATATTTGGCAGACAAATTTGGTGGCATGGCTGTATTCTCAGGTCACGAATCACAGAAAACAAAATGCCAGTACTCCTTAAAAATAAAATATACAAATCTGAACAGCTGTAAAATTAAAAAACATTTCAAATCGGAGATCTGAATTGAATGTCAAAATTCAAGGAATAAAAGTACAGCTTATATTGTCATTGTCAACAAAACCTTAGTTTAAATGCACTTGAAGCTGGCAGGGAATTTAACACGGAACACTGGGTTCTTGTCAACTTCTCCTACAGCACAACAGTCTTGGCTACAGTGCTAAATTCACATTGCGTGTGTATTCTTCAATCTCCTGCTAGATCTTTTGTTTTTAATGTGTGTAAGAAAACTGGTATACAAATACAAGTTACCTTGCCCTACAGACAAGAGTACCTTGACTGTACCTGTAGAATAAGTTCTTGTAGCTGAGACTGTTTTTGCTTTATTCTTTCAAGTCTTCTCTGTCTCTCCACCTTCAGAAAGAAACGGGGTTTTATTTTAACAGTATTTCATATTCAAATATATTTTATGATGAAAACATTTGGCATTAAAATGCCATCCACTGAATTTTAATACATTTTTATACTGCTTTTTAGTGCGTGGTCTCAAAAAACAAAAGTTTTTATATCAACTGGAAAACTAGGGAGTTGGCATTATATTAAAATCACATACAAAAAGATAGTAAATTTCATAAATTTAAGTTTTGAGCCTGAGACTATCTAAGCTAATGAAAGTAAAATTTCGTGTGGTGTGATTTGACAGTTTAATTCAGATATTTCCATACTATAGGGTTACCATATTTCAACAATCAAAAAAAGAGGACGGGAGGAGCCCCGCCCTAGCCCTGCCCCCATCCTGCCCTAGCCCCGCCTCTGCCCCTTCCACTTCCCGCCCCCCTCGGGATCTCCAACCCTCCCCCCCCACTCCTTGTCCCCTGACTACCCCATCCTGAGACCTTCCCCCCATCCTACCTGGCCCCCTAGGACCCTATCCCCTACCTGTCCCCTGACTGCCCCCTCCTGAGACCCTCCCCCCATCCTAACTGGCCCCCTAGGAGCCTACCCCCACCTGTCCCCTGACTGCCCCAACCCTTATCCGCACCCCCACCCCCAGACAGACACCAGGGACTCCCACACCCCATCCAACCACTCCCCACCCCCTAACAGCCCCCCCCCGAACTCCCGACCCATCCAACCCTGCTCCCTGTCTCTTGACTGCCCCCTCCAGAACCATCCTGCCCCTTCTCCGACCCCCTGGCCCCCTTACCGTGCTGCTCAAAACAGAGTGCTGCAGAGGAGCGTGCTCGGCAGCAAGGGAGGGGGGAGCAGGGGGAGGAGCTCCAGACTGCCGGAGGCCTGAGGCAAACGGCCAGCCGGCGATCTGAGAATGCAGAGAGGGGGAGGGAGGGAGAGAGAGGGGGGGAGTGGTCTCAAGTTGCAGGAGAGAGGAGGGGCTCTGGCTATCAGAGCCCCGTGCGAGTGGCACGATCCGGCCGGCTGCCCTGTCAGCCGCGCGCGCTCTGCATGGGGGGGGGAAATCCGGACATTTACAAATTCCCCCTGGACGCTATTTTTAACTCAAAAAAGCTGGACATGTCCAGCAGAATCCGGACGAATAGTAACCCTACCATACTAACACAGTTAAACTATTTGCAAGATTATTTCAAGCCAAAGACCTTACTTATTACAGCAAATTGTGTGTTATGAAATCACAGGTGTCAAAACAACTGAACCTCCAGTGAGTAGATACACTATAGATAATTTCAATAGTGCCTAGCAGTCAAGAGGATTTAGCTTAAGGCCCAGATTTTTAAAGGTATTCAGGAGTTGCTGCACTCAGCATTGCAATGCCTAACTGACTTAGAAGCCTAAATCTCATCTTCAAAAGGAATGTAGGCACTTACAAGCTACAATCCCACTGATGGGGATGAGGGCCTAAATGAGTAAGATGCTTTAGAAAATGGGGTTTAGGGTAAAATTTTCAGAAAAACCTATATCCACGTATACAATACTTGACCTGTTTTGGAAACATTTATTTTTCAAGGGTGAAGCTACACATTTTCCATTGATACAGGACAGTATTGTTTGTGCATTAGGCAGTGCAATTTTACAAGTTTATAAAAAACCCACATTTATTATAAAAGGTACCTGGGTAAGTTCAGTTATAACTAAAATTACAACAGAATTCACGTGATAATCCCTATTTCCAAATATTCAAATCTTCCTGGAAAAAGCTACTCTTCTGGGCTGAATTTTTCCATGGTTAGGCTCAGTCTAGAGGCGATTTTGTGTTTTGTTTGGAAGTTAAAAAAATGTCTTTACCCATTTCCACATTACACAACAACCAGAATACACACTTTTTCTCCAATTAAAAAGAAACTGAAATCATTTTTTCTTATGTAAGAATCAAATGTCTGAGAACTTGAAAGTTTGAAATTCAGATTGAGTCTTAATTTGCACAGAAAGAACAGCAGCAATAACTTTTGCTAATTTTGGCTGCTACAATACTAACTGCAGTACCAATTATGATGAGTATCCTCATAGGAAGTCTTCAACAAACTCTCTCTCCAGACAGATTTCAATACAGACAAATTGAAAAATCTTTTGTTCCTATACATTTTATAAGTTCTGCAGGAGGGAGTTTATAATCACCCCCCAAGAACAAATAGGAGGACTTTCACGTTCTTCTATGTCAGAAGAAGTTATATACAAAGAGAGAGGTTACTCACACTGTGCACTAACAGTAGTTTGAGATGTGTCCCCCTATAGGTAGTGCCCTATCAAATTCATGGTCTATTTTGGTCAATTTCATGGCCATAGGATTTAAAAAATCGTAAATTTAATGATTTCAGCTATTTAAATCTGAAATTCCACGGTGTTGTAATTGTAGGGGTCCAGACCCATAAAGGAGTTGTGGGAGGTTGCAAGGTTATTGTAGGGGAGGTTGCAGTACTGCTACCCTTATTTCTGTGCTGCTGCTGGCAGCGGCACTGCCTTCAGAGCTGGGCAGCTAGAGAGCAGCCGCTGAAGGCAGAGCCGACGCCAACAGTAGAGCAGAAGTGAGGATGGCATGGTACGGGTGCTCCTCTTCAGAAGACTACATCTTGGATTGGTCATTTTCAGTAGCAGTGCCCGTTCAGCTTGCACATGCCCTCTACTTGGCCTCATGACCTGCACTGAGATCATATGGAGCTGTGCAGGTGAACTGCACTCAGTTCCTTCTCGACTACAAGGTCTCATAAAGGAAACCCAAAGCAAAGATAGTGTGTGTCCCTATGTGTGCTCTATCTTGAAGAACTACAGTTATTGCACAGGGTGAGTAACCTTTCCTTCTTCGAGCAGTGTTCCTATGGGTTCTCCACTTCAGGTGACTACCAAGCAGTATCCTCATGAAGAGGAGGGGGCTTTGGAGTCAAGTCCAATACTGAAATAATAGTGCAGAGTCAGACAACATACAAAGCTGAATCACAGATTACTACAGAGTGCTATCAAAAAAGTGTGTATAGAGGTTCAAGTTGCAGCTCTTAAATCTCAGTGATGGAAACACTCTTGAGAAAAACTACTAAGGTAGAGACACACCTCACTGAATGGGCTAATGTCCTAAGAAGAGGCTCAATATCATTATACTGATAACAAGAAATGATGCATCCAGATATCTACCTAGAGTCTTTGTCTGGAAACTGTAGACCCCTAACATCTGTCAGCAAATTGATACAAACAATCCAGGAAGTTTCCTAAATGATTTAGTTATGGCCATGTAAAAGACTAATGCTCTCTTACGCAATGCAGCATCCCCCCACCCCCACGCCAGATATGGTTTGGGGAAGAAAACTGGGATATGAATAACCTGGTTAATATAGAATTCAGCTGACAACTTAGTTAAGAATTTTGGGTGCGGCTATAGCAAAAACGTATCTTTGACAAATACAGCGAAGGCAGGGGTTGCCCCTATCTCTCCAACTCTTTGAGCAGACATAATGGCTACCAACAAGGCCATTTTCATAGATAAGTTCATTAGTGAGCAGAGAAGGAACCACTGAATCAAAGGGAGGTCTCATAGGCACCTGAGCACTAAGGTCCCAAACTAGAATAGAATGTTTGATTTGAGGGAAGAGTTTCCCCAGACTTTTTGCTCCCCGGATTACAGGGAGAATTGTCAACACTGAGAAACCTTTGCCAGAGAATGGAAGAAGTCATGCTAGCTGCCAAGTGAACTCCAACAGAGCTCAGAGATAACCCAAGTTCTTCAGTTCCAGAATGGAGACCAATAGCTAAGAAGATGGAAGGTGAAAGATGTCGTAGAACACGCTAATGGCTAAATATATTACACTTTTGCAGGTTGGTATTGTGTGTAGACTCCTTCCTGCTGTTTAATGTACCCTTTTTACCTGCAAAGAGCAGGTTGATTCTATCCCTATGAACCATCAAAGAGCTATGCTTTGAAGCAAAGAATGCAGAGGTTCGGATGAAGGACTCGACAAGCATCCGGAGAGAGGAGATGGGGAATGACTGGGAGACTAATTGCCTGATGATCTGCCAGCTGCATGAGATAAGGAAGCCATGTCTGTCTTGGCCACATTGGTACTATCAGTATGAACTTGGCCTTCTTCTGTCTTGTTCTCTACTTTCAATATTAGAAGCCCCGGGAGAAAAGCAAATAACAGTCACAGTGTCCAAAGCAGGAGAAAGGCATCCCCGGGGAGTGGCAACCCAATCCTTCTCTTGAACAGAACTGAGTGGACTTCTTGTTCATGGTAATGATGAAGAGGTCTCCCTACAGAAGACCCAAATCTAAAATAAGCAATTGAGAATCCAAGGGTCTAGTTCCAATTCATAATCCTGTACAAAACTTCTGCTTAGAGAGTCTACTATGGTGTTCTGAATGCCAGAAAAGTACATTGCAAACACAGATATGATTGAGTATGCACCAATTCCATAGTCTTATAGCTTCAGAGTAAATGGAAGGCGATCTCGCTCCTCTTTACTCGTCAACATAGAACATGTAGGCCACATTGTCTGTCATGCTCTTGATGCACCTGACTCTGATCAATGGCATAAAATGGAGATAGGCATTTCTGACTGCTGAGTTCCAGCAAGCTAATGTGTAGGGTGGGCTTGTGGGGATGAGTATATAGGTGTACTCCCTATCCCAAAAGAGATGCATCTGTTATTACAACAGTTGGAGGTGGCTAGGTAAAGAAAAATCCTGCACAGACATTGTGGGGGGTTGGAGTATCTTTCCACAAATCAAAGGAGTCCTTTATGAATTGTGGAACTGAGACCTGTTTGTCCAGACTGTTTGTTTGGAAAGTAGATGGTTCAGTCACTGTTGGAGGCATTGAAAATGCAATCTTGCATGGCTTACTATGAAGGTACATGCTGAGATATGCCCCAAATGTTGAAGGCCGTTCCTGGCTGATGTTTGCAGGCTGACCTACATTGTGGGAATAAGATTAGATAGTGTCATAAACCTGGGTATTGGAAGGTAGGCTTTGGCAGTTACTGTATCTGCGGATGCCCCTATGAATTCTAGTAATTACACAGGTTAAAGTAGACTACTGGATATTTAACTGAAGTCCTAGCTTGAGGAACAGTGCTATGGCCTTCTGAGTGGCTAACAAGGTATCATCGTAAGATCGACCCTTCAGCAGACAATTATCAAGATACTGAAATATTACTATTGCTTCTCTGCAGATAGGCATGACCATTGCAGGAACTTTTGAGAACACTCTGGGAGCAGAGGAGAGACTGAATGGGAGAACACTGTATTGAAAATATTCTTGGCCTAAGGCAAGGCGAAGAAATCTCCTATGGGAAGAACAGAACACTATATGGAAATAAATATCCTGTATGTCGAGGGCTGAAAACCCTTTGAATTTTTTTACCTTCAAAATTTGTTGAGGATCCTTAGATCTAGAATGGGTTTCAACCCTCCATTGTTTTTGGGGACCAGGAAGTACAGTAACTCCTCGCTTAATGTTGTAGTTATACTCCTGAAAAATGCTACTTTAAGTGAAACAATGTAAAGCGAATCCAATTTCCCCATAAGAATTAATGTAAATAGTGGGGGGGTTAGGTTCCAGGGAAATTTTTTTCTCCAGACAAAAGACTTACACACATACACACACACACACACAATTTTAACAAACAATTGAATACTGTACACAGCAATGATGACTGAGAAGCTTGGTTGAGGTGGGGGATTTCCCAGGGAATGCCTTACTGCAAAATGAGGAACTAGCACTCGGCTGAGCCCTCAAAGGTTAACACACTGTTGTTAATGTAGTCTCACACTCTAAAAGGCAACAGGAATGGCAGGAGGGGAGACAGCATGGCAGAGAGAGACAGAGACACACTGTGTCTGTGTGAGAGAGAGAGAGAGAGAGAGAGATGCACATTGGACCTTTTAGTACACTGATCCCACTCTAAGAACACTGCCTTTTTAAGTAGATCAGCAAGTAGAGACAGCAGTTGCTGCCAGCAAGCTCCCTCTGTCCTGAGCCCTTTTGTGTGTCCTCCTGCCCCCCACCCCCACTCTGTGGAGATGGAGTAAAGCAGCGAGGGGCAGGAGGACACATGCAGTTTCAAAAATTTCAATGCATAGAAGATTGTTGGGGACACAATAGATCTGGACAAGGAGAAGAAGTCTGGAGATAAATGTGAGAAGGGAGGGACAGGCAGTAGAAACAAAATTGTAACTGTTTGAGCAGCATATTCCAGAAGTCTTGAGGTCTTTCTGAGTGTAGCCTTCATTGATTTGAGATCTACCATACCATTCTCTCACTAGAAGGGAAAACCTATAATGGCAGCAGGCTCTAAAAGAGACCCAGTTTGGGAATTATTTTAATGAAGTTCCTCTACCTGTGGGTAAGACTGGCACGCGTGCAAAACATAAACTGTGCAACAAAGAAATGCAACGCCTGGTTGCCCGAATGAAACATCATCATGAGAAGTGTTCCTTCTCAGGAGGAAGTTGCTTTGAAGATGATGAAAGGACCATGTCTGAACATCTTCAGGTTGGTAAACTTTTTTATTTCATACTTCTTTCTTAAAGGATTGCTTGTCTTCCTTCTGGACTATTCTTGAATTCCCATGTTGCAGAAAAATACAGTACCATAGAGTAACAATTATCATTTTAGATGCAGTTGTGATAAAAAATAAATAGCCGAAATAAGCAGATTTTCCTTTTACAATTTCACCTTTCAAGTAGTACTGAGTGTCAGTGAATGCAATGAGTAATACTAAAGGAGCAGTATGGTAATAATCATTAAATAACTGCACTGACTTATTTTGTTTAGGAGAATCCATCCTCAACATACAGGATTCTGAAGACTATCCACCTTCAAGATCACCATCATTTTCTATAGTTTCAAAGTAATATGCCAATGATAGTGTTTCAGTCACATCATGTATGTCACATAGCCACAGTATATCACCAGTAGCAAAAAGAAAAAAATCTCCATCATCCAGAAACAACCATAGATAAGTTTGTGACAAGAACAAGCTGATTACAAAAAGAGGTAATTGATGAAAAAATTGCCTAGTTTGTTTATGCAACAAACTCACCTTTCCGTGTGATTGGGAAACCACACTTCATTAACAGGGTTCAGTCATTAAGACCAGGATACAATCCACACAACAGAGGAGATATTGTAGGCAAATTCCTGGATAAAGCGTATGAAAGAGAAATTGAGCAGTGTGCAAAAGGTCTAAAGGGTAAAATTGTTGACCTGAGTCGTGATGGGTGGAGCAATGTCCACAATGATCCTGTTGTATGTGCTTGTGTGTGAAGAGAAGAAAGGAATGTCTTCCTTACAGAAACAATTGATACATCAGGAAATGCACACACAGCAGAATACTTACAAGAAGTAGCAGTAAAAGCTATAACAAAATGTGAAAAAAATTCAAATGTCTAGTACACAGCTAGATCCCAGACAGTGCTGCAAATGTATCCAAGTTGAGAAGAAATTATTTAGAAGAGTCTCCCAAGCTAACAACATACTGTTGCAGTGCTCATTTGATGCACCTCCTAGCCAAAGACTTCAGTGTTCCAGAAATAAAGGCTAATGTTATTGAAATTGCAAAATACTTCTATAACAACCACTTTGCAGCAGCTGCTCTGAAAAAAGTGGGAGGAACCAAGCTAACTCTCCCACAAGATGTGCGATGGAACTCAGTAATGGACTGTTTTAAGCACTATATCAAGAAATGGCCTAACCTGATGACCATTGGTGAACAAAATTGTGAAAAAAATAGATGGCACTATCACAGCCAAAATTCTCAACATTGGGCTTAAGAGAAATGTTGAACACATTTCTCAAGTACCCTGAAGACTTGAACAAAATGCAGGGACATAGCTGTTTTATTGCTGACGCTGTTGAAATCTGGAAGGAACTGAGTGAGATGTTAAAAAGAGAAGTATGCAATGACAGAGTTAAATTACAAGCATTAAAAAAAACGAGTGGGACAAGCACTATCTCCAGCTCATTTTCTTGTAAATATTCTCAAAACTTGCTACCAGGGTCAAACCTTCACTGCTGAAGAAGAGGGGCTGGCGATGACATGGACATCCAGCAATCATCCCTCCATGATGCCAACTATAATAAACTTCAGAGCGAAGGGTGAACCATTCAAGAAATATATGTTTGCCGATGATGTTTTAAAGAAAGTCACACCAGTGAACTGGTAGAAGTCACTTAAGCACTTGGATTCAGAGACTGTTGAAGTGATAATCTCACTTAACAGCAGTAGCTTCTTCTGCCAGTGTCGAAATAATATTTTCTTCCTTTGGACTAATTCATTCCAAATTGAGAAATAGTTTGGGACCTGAAAAAGCAGGAAAGCTTGTTTTTCTTTTCCAGATTATGAACAAACAGGAAAATGAAGGTGAAGATGACTGAGTTAGCTGCAGAAGCCAATACTTTAAGGTTCTCATGTTGACCTGCCTGAGTTTATTAAATTTTTTGTTAATATTTCATTTAACTATTTTAGTTAAACAATTTAAACAAAAACAAACCTGATTTTAAAAATGTGAATGTTTAACTAAATTCAAAAATTCATATTTGTGTTTTGTTAAAATATTATGTGGTTATTGTTAAAGAAAAAAAATCCAGAATACATAACATTGTTGTTTTAATTAAATAAAACAATTTAAATGTCTGTCTGGTGATGTTCTCCTCCTAATACAGAATGACAAAAAAAATCCTCCTAATATTAATGATTAGCCTCTGTTGAATTGGAGATCACCTCCCAATGACTAAATATCTGCTTCAATTACCTTTGGTAAAGATAATAACCCAACAATCATTCATTTTCTGATATACCTGTAAAACTAATCTGAAAAGTTTTCAAAATAAATCTCTTTAAAAATGGATAGTGTGTACCTTCTAAAAATGAAATCTCATATACCTCTGAGTTGTGAAGAATATGTATTAAGGCTATAACAACCAACAAGAATGCACTTTTATGTAGAAATCCATGATTAAATTGAGTCTTCCTGACTAGTGATTTAAATCAAATCCACCCTGATTGATAGCCTGCTTGGCGGTTGCCACAAAGGGAATATAGGGGAGCGGTGAGCTGATGCAGGGCTGCCAGACCACCCTGGTTCCAAGCCCCCACCAGCTAGCTCCAATGGGCTGCTCTTTCTGCAAGCAGCGGACAAAGCAGACGGCTGCCAAACAATGTTATAAGGGAGAACTGCGCAACTTTGAATGAACATGGTCTCTAACTGATCAGCAACGTGACAACGAAACAACGTTAACCGGGACAACATTAAGTGAGGAGTTACTATACCTTAATAGAACCCCTTTCCTCTGTGCTGAACAGGAACTGGTTCTACAGATCCTATGGTCAGAAGAGAGTCACCATCCTACCTTAGCAGGTGCTTGTGAGGAGAGTCTCAAAGAGAGATGGGAAGCGGGGATGGGGTAGAGGGAGGGAGGGAGGTAAAGTGGATTGAACATCCTGATATTGCGATCTCCAAGCCACACTTGTCCAAAGGGACTCAGACACCCAATGATTCTGTATTGCTAGCTCAGAAGACCATATTCAGATAGGATTAGATAACATTAAAAATCTTTTAGATTTATCCGAACAAAAATACCAACTACTGTATTTCCCAAATATATACCTCTAAATTCTGACATTCCTGAGCCGAGTTAGTAGGTAGACCAATCCATTTGATTTCCTTCTTCTCCTTGGAGATAATGTTCATAGCCATAAGGACATTTAAGGCATCGTAGACACGTCGTCTAATATTCTTCTGGTCATAAGCCTGCTGTAGACACAATGAATTAATCAAACACACACCTGTGACAAAAACATTTGAAAACGTATTACAGTAGATGGGTAAACTCAGCTAGTATCTCAACTGTTTCATTTAGCATTAGAAAAAACAAAAAAGTTACATCTTTTCCCCACTCAAGTGGCATGTAACCCAGCAACATACTTACTGATTCATTTGGTGAAATGTGATTATCCGTGGTACTAAACTCTGCAACCAACTCATCCGCCACCTCATTGTATGAGGTGGTTCCTTTTCTCTGTACCTTCTCACAAACCTTCATAGAGAAGTGTCGCAAACCCTTGCCATTCTTCTCTCCTTTTTTGTTGCGCTTCCTAGAAAAATACATTTTAAAGTAACCGATCAATATTCCAAAGTTTTCTGGTTTGCCAGATAAACACATATTGTTCTGAAATATAACCCTTACCATTTTTAATCAGCAAAGAGGGCATTATACTCCTAAAACAGGACAATCAAAGTTATTTGCCTGAATCATGGATTTGATTCAATTTACAACTAATTCTTGGTATTATCTTGAATATGAAACACATTGAGCTAAATTCATCCCTGCTGTAACTCTGTTAGTTTCAATATCAGAGATGAATTTGGATGATTACATTTAGAAGATGTAAAAATTAGTGGTAAAGAAGTTTCTTCTGAAAAGGAGGACAGTAAAGAAAAAACATTCCAATTAACATTAACATCTTCAAGTGGGGGGGCGGGGAGGGCTAAAACTAGAAACCCTGAGAACTACAGCAGCTAAAATTTATTTTTCTAGAGCATATATAATTTGACATTCAGGAAAGTTAAAACAGTCAAGTATGTTAGACTCAAAATCTGATATTGTATTCAAAATTACAGAATAACCAAAATATGGATTTGAATGGTCATGGAATACAGCTTTACTATGAACACTTCAAACCTAGGGTAGATGCTTCCTACAGCACTTTCAGTATTATTGCATAAGCATTTAGAAAAATATGATAGTTAAGTTCTCAGCATACATTTTAAATGAAAAATTGTCTGGGTAACTAAGAAATATTTTTTGTTACAATAAAATGTAAATTTGAAAGTCAGCAAATGGAATAGCTTTCAATTTCTGCATATATGCATGCTTAAATACTTTAGGAACAATACAACTCCATAATCCCCTAATATAAATATTTCCTAGCCCAAAAAAACAACAGACACACCAATAAATGTTAACTTTAAAGCAACTACATTTATCAATGGGTCCTTCAAAACAATCTTGTGTGTAATAAACCCCCAAAGCAAGTTTATGTTAAATCTGGAAGTGATGCTTTCTTCAAGTTGAGCTACGATCTTATTCTTCTCATTTAAAATTGTCTGCAGAATTATGCATATTTGGTTTGAAACACTATATTCCATTTATATTTTATCTGACAGTACAAGAGGATGAAAAATCTCAGTTGATTTCGCTTGTTCTTTTAAGAGCCACTATCTTCGTGTAAATATGACAGCAGAACACTACGCGTCCGTTTGTTTCCTCAGAAATCTGACTTTTGCTACACTGAAGTGAAAAGGTGTTCTTATTATCTCTCTACTCTAGGTATTAAACAAACTTAGATATCTCTTAAATTAAATCTAAGCTGAACCCCTCCTTCATATCAGCGAACTTACAGAGCACATCAATTAAAAAAAAAAAAAAACTTTAGGACAAAATTACCAAACAATTCTATTAAACCCTTGTAACTTAACAGAATTTTGCTCACCCAGCAGACCAAGGCGAAGAGTCTGCAGTCTGGTTCTGTGATACAAAGTGTGAATTGGGTGTATGTGGACTTCCTACCAGGATAGTATTTGGCGCTGAAGGTCTCTGAGGTGTACCAATAACCTACAGTTAAAACAAAATAATTTGGAATACAGTCAGAAGACTCCCACATTATTCAGATGCATTTCCCCCACCTTTCTGGAGCCATTTCTTTATTTCCACCTCTCTCTACGAGATAAATAAAATACCATACTATTAAAAAAACCCTAGCAGTTGTACATGGGTTTTGTACATATTGGCCTAGACTACTGTATGTTCAGGTGACAAGTTTTTATTTTTCCTTCCTTTGATCAACCTCATTTGCTTTCTTGATTTATGATCAAAAGTAGGCATAAACCTGACAAAAGTCAAAGCAAGACTCAACAGCTTAACACTAGTAAGTCAGCAAAATTTAAAGAGGAAAGGATAAACTAAGCTTATAATAGAAAACAAACAAAAACGAACTCTAAAGCCACTAACTCCTCTGGTAAGTAGGCATAAAAAGTAGCGCCTACTGCAAATAACAGCCACATCATCTCTTCTGATTCTCTCTCCTTCCTGCTACTGCATCAAAAACAAAACCAACATAGACAGCTTTGGACTTGGGTAAAAGTAAAAGTCACTCTTCCAGTCCGCTTCAGATCAATCAGGTTTACCATGAATAGAGCCAATTTTTGCAGTGTATATATGGAACCCTGTTTTCTCTACAGTTGTAGAACTGGATAATGCAGTAACCCTCACCTCTGCTGTAGGATTGTGTTTCACATCTAATCTTGCATAACAATATAACTTTCTAAAGCTTATAGTTATGAAGAAAAACCTCTAAAACAAACTGATACAGAATAGCCTTCCTGATTTTGCAGAAAAAAGTCTATTCATCTAAATTGCATCTACCTCCCCAAAAGAGGCATTAAATTAAACCTGAAAGCGAAAAACCTCAAAACACCCCCCCACTATATTTTTCTGGGCATCAAATGCCTCAGTATCCTTCTACCCAGCTGCCTCAAGCTTCTTCCCGAGTCCAATTTCAATAGATTAGTGTCAATACAAAATTCTATAGCACTATGAAAATTGAAAGTTTAAGAGCAGCTGAAGATGAAACATATTCCAGATTTGAAATTCATATTCAATTCATTATTCAAATACACAATACAAGGAATTATTTTGTTTCATATTTAATTTAATAAGCACCTCTTACATTACTTGAAATCGGACCAGGACTTTCAACATGACACAGAATTAAGTGCTGATAAGCTGCAGAAGTCAGATGTTGCCACAGAATTTAGGTCCAGTGTGCCACAATACAGGGCCCTAGCTATACTACTCCTGAGGGAATTCTGTGCCAAAAAATAAAAATTCTCTGCACAATATTTTAAAAGTCTTCAAATTTTATTGGTCAATAAATAAATGTGGTAGCTCCAGCATGGCAGTGGGGAGCACAGGCCACTGGCTGCATGAAGATGGGAGATCACCCTGCAGCCCTCAGCCCCTGGGACAGGGACTCAGCAGCAAGGCTGTACCCAACCCTGACACAGCGCAAGGGTTGGGCCTGCCCCAGAAACACCCCAGGGCCCTGCCCCTCTGTGCTAGACACACCAGGTGTGGGCAGGCAGGCTCAGCCCAGCAGGATCTAAGTGTAGAGAGGCTTGGTGTGGGTGGATCCAGGTGTGGGCAATCTGGGTGCGGGCAGCTCAGTGGGAGATCTGGATGTACAGGGTGTCATTGGGAGGTTCCAGGGGCAATGGGACTCTGCAGAGGGTCCAGGTGAAGATGGTTGGGGCTCAGCGGGGGGGAATCTGGGTGTACAGGCCTCAGCGGGGTGGTCCATATGAAGGGGAGGTGGGGCTCATCAGGGTGGAGGTTTCATGGGCCTGCTTAACAGGGGAGTTCCAACTGCAGCTGCTACACAGGGGATGCTGCAAGCCAGACTCCTGCTCCCTCCCTCCCCCCTGCTCCCTCCCTCACCCCCAATTCCCCTATCCCCTTCTCTTTCCCATCCTCTCCCCCTTCCCCACAGTCCCATCCTCTCCCCATCCCACCCCACCTTCCTTCCCCACTGCTTCTCCCCTCCCCCCCTTTACCCTGCCCCACTGCGGGCACTCACTGCTGTACAGAAAACAGGATGGCTCCCGGCTTACTGAAAGGGTGCACAACTAGCACTAGGACCCAGGAGGAGACATCCAGCTGTGGAGCAGAGCGGCACACTCTTTGAGCCGGGCAGCTCTGCGTGTGCAGAAATGGGGGGGGGGGGGAGAAGTGGCACATGAACCGATGTACGTCCGCCCCCTCCCAGCCCCCCCACGGTCTGCCTCTGTTTGGTGGACAATACTTCTCCCCCCACTATGCCCATAGACATCCCCAGCCTCCTCCCCCAGCTTCCATAGAATATCAGGGTTGGAAGGGACCTCAGGAGGTCATCTAGTCCAACCCCCTGCTCAAAGCAGGACCAATCCCCAACTAAATCATCCCAGACAGGGCTTTGCCAAACCTGACCTTAAAAACCTCTAAAGGAAGGAGATTCCATCACCTTCCTAGGTAACCCATTCCAGTGATTCACCACCCTCCTAGTGAAAAAGTTTTTCCTAATATCCAATCTAAACCTCCCCCACTGCAACTTGAGACCATTACTCCTTGTTCTGTCATCTGCTACCACTGAGAACAGTCTAGATCCAACCTCTTTTGAACTCCCCTTCCAGGTAGTTGAAAGCAGCTATCAAATCCCCCCTCATTCTTCTCTTCCGCAGACTAAACAATCCCAGTTCTCTCAGCCTCTCCTCCTAAGTCACGTGTTCCAGCCCCCTAACCATTTTTGTTGCCCTCCGCTGCACTCTTTCCAATTTTTCCACATCCTTCTTGTAGTGTGGGGCCCAAAACTGGACACAGTACTCCAGATGAGGCCTCACCAATGTCTAATAGAGGGGAATGATCACATCCCTCAATCTGCTGGCAATGCCCCTACTTAAACAGCCCCACATGCCGTTAGCCTTCTTGGCAACAAGGGCACACTGATTCATACTTTCCTTTACGTCCCCATCACGTTCTGCAGGGAAGCAAAGAAATCTGGGGGGGGGGCACGTTTTCTGCACATGCGCGTTGGCACAGAATTTCCCCAGCAGTAAGCTATATCTACCCCACAACATTGTTTCTGAATTAAGTTTGAACAATAGCCACCTAAAATCATATTTAAGTGGAGTTAGCCTGATGTGACGTTTTGACAGTACAAGTGTTATTAACTAAGGTCACAGAGCTTGAAAGATTTTCCCCATCGCCTACCGGGCAGGACTAAACCTACTAACCAGATGTCCATATGAACAATTATCAGGGAGCCTACTAGCAAAAGCCCTGGTGAGAAGCCAAGCCCATTTTCTTTGCAGCCCCTAAAGGCTTAGAAGGGGGAAGTTGCTGGGATTCCTACCAGGGTGTTGTCCCTATACCTTAAACAGGGATTCCATCTCTCATATCAGCTGTGCTCCCTTTCAACTGCTGGAAAGCATTGAATTCTTTCCTCCCACACCCTATTACCTTCCCCACATACTCCAGAAGTTTATCTGTTGTGGAAGGTCACCTGTTCTTCATCCCCCACCCTCTGCCAACAATCCTGCTAGCTGTTGCTGAGAGAAAAAGGGGCATAAAAGGGTTGCATGTCAACTAATACACCTTTCCTCCTCAAACAGCCCTAGCACTTCTGTTGCATTTCATAGCTTCCTCAGGCAATGTCAGCAGCAGCAGCAGGTATAATAGAGGAGTCTGAAAGTTCAAAAGCTTGATCTACACTGGAAAAGTGAGTTGTGTTTAATCCCCTCCCCACCAACCTGCCCAATTTTCACACTCTTGGGTCTTGCAACATTCCTATTTCATTAGTTCTCCAGTCACCATAGACTCTTCCTTCCTAGTTGGTACCTGATATTCTAGTGTAAAAGACAGCCTTTTAAAGAAGTTGTAGGCCTTATTTAAACATCAAAGGAAGGCACAAGCCCTTTGATTTCATGATAATTTTGTGTGTATAGTAGTGTATATATAAAGTATTTTCTGACTTGTTCTATATCAGAGATTCATTTTCAGTACTATTAAATATTCACAAGGTCTGTAGCACTCCTCTGATGTGCCACGGTACTCTTTCACTGAGCAAAATTATCCGGTTAAGACTCTATATTACGTCGGTTAGATCACTCCACCTGAATGACTATAACTTAAGGCCTCGTCTACACTATGATTTTAGGTCGAATTTAGCAGCGTTACCTCAATTTAAGCCTGGACCCGTCCACACGAAGCTCCTTTTTTCGACTTAAAGGGCTCTTTAAATAGATTTCTTTACTCCACCTCCAACGAGGGGATTAGCGCTGAAATCGGCCTTGCCGGGTCGAATTTGGGGTATGCAAATTCGACGGTATTGGCCTCCAGGAGCTATCCCAGAGTGCTCCATTGTGACCGCTCTGGACAGCGCTCTCAACTCAGATGCACTGGCCAGGTAGACAGGAAAAGGCCCGCGAACTTTTGAATCTCATTTCCTGTTTGGCCAGCATGGCAAGGTGCAGGTGAGTGCCGATCTCATTAGCAGAGGTGACCATGATGGAGTCCCAGGATTGCAAAAGAGCTCCAGCATGGACCGAACGGGAGGTACGGGATCTGCTTGCCGTATGGGGAGACAAATCCGTGCTAGCTGAACTCTGTTCCAGTAAATGAAATGCCAAAACATTAGAAAAAGTCTCAAAGGGCATGAAGGACAGAGGCCAAAGCAGCGCCGTGTGAAAATTAAGGAGCTAAGGCAAGCCTACCAAAAAAACAGAGAGGCAAATGGCTGCTCCGGATCAGAGCCCCGAACATGCCGCTTCTATGATGAGCTGCATGCCATGCTAGGGGTGCAGTCACCAGTACCCCAACCCTGTGCTTGGACTCCGTCAATGGAGAATCACGCAACACGGAAGCGGGTTTTGGGGACAAGGAAGATGATGATGATGAAGAGATTGAAGATAGCTCACAGCAAGGAAGCGGAGAAACCGCTTTCCTCAACAGCCAAGATACGTTTTTCAACCTGGATCTGGAGCCAGTAACCCCCGAACCCACCCAAGGCGTGCTCCCAGACCCTGAAAGCGGAGAAGGGACCTCTGGTGACTGTACCTTTGTAAATATTACACGTGGTTTAAAAGCAAGCGTGTTTAATTATTAATTTGCCCTGGCATTCGCAGCCAGTACAGCTACTGGAAAAGTCTGTTAACGTGCATGGGGATGGAGCGCCCTCCTTTAAACTTCTAACCGCCCTGGTGTCTGGCTGCGCGTAATCAGCGGCCAGGCAATTTGCCTCAACCTCCCACCCTGCCATAAATGTCTCCCCCTTAGTCTCACAGATATTGTGGAGCGCACAGCAAGCAATAACAACAATGGGAATATTGGTTTCGCTGAGGTCTATCCGAGTCAGTAAACTGCACCAGCGTGCTTTTAAACGTCCAAATGCACATTGTACCACCATTCTGCACTTGCTCAGCCTATAGTTGAACAGCTCCTAACTACTGTCCAGGCTGCCTGTGTACGGCTTCATGAGCCATGGCATTAAAGGGGTAGGCTGGGTCCCCAAGGATAACTATAGGCATTTCAACATCCCCAACGGTTATTTTCTGGTCTGGGAAGAAAGTCCCTTCCTGCAGCTTTTGAAACAGACCAGAGTTCCTGAAGATGTGAGCATCACTCTGGCCATCCCACGTTGATGTTGGTGAAACGTCCCTTGTGATCCACCAGGGCTTGCAGCAGCATTGAAAAGTACCCCTTGTGGTTTATGTACTCGCTGGCTTGGTGCTCCGGTGCCAAAATAGGGATATGGGTTCCGTCTATCGCCCCACCACAGTCAGGGAATCCCATTGCAGCAAGTCATCCACTATGACCTGCACATTTCCCAGAGTTACTACCCTTGATATCAGCAGCTCTTTGATTGTGTTGGCTACTTGGATCACAACAGCCCCCACAGTAGATTTGCCCACTCCAAATTGATGCCCAACTGACCGGTAGCTGTCTGGCGTTGCAAGCTTCCACAGGGCTATTGCCACTCGCTTCTCAACTGTGAGGTATTCTGGCGCTTCAGGGCAGGGAAAAGCAAGTCACAAAGTTCCATGAAAGTGCCCTAATGCATGCGAAAGTTTCGCAGCCACTGGGAATTGTCCCAGACCTGCAACACTATGCGGTCCCACCAGTCTGTGCTTGTTTCCCGGGCCCAGAATCGGTGTTCCATGGCATGAACCTGCCCCAGTAACACCAGGACGTGCACATTACTGGGGCCCGTACTTTGTAAGAAGTCTATGTCCATGTCTATATCCTCATCACTGCGCTGCCGTCGCCTCCTCGCCTGGTTTTGCTTTGACAGGTTCTGGTTCTGCATATACTACAGGATAATGCATGTGGTGCTTATAGTGCTCATAATTGCCACGGTGATCTGAGCGGGCTCCATGATCCCAGTGCTATGGCATCTGGGCTGCAAAAAGGCGTGAAACGATTGTCTGCCGTTGCTCTGACGGAGGGAGGGGCAACTGACGACATGGCTTACAGGGAATTAAAAACAAAGGGGGTGGCTTTGCATCAAGGAGAAACACAAACAACTGTCACACAGAATGGCCCCCTCAAGGATTGAACTCAAAACCCTGGGTTTAGCAGGCCGTTGATTTCACGGAGGGAGGAAGCAAATGAATACAAAACAAATCGGGTCTATTTCTTGTTTTGATCCACTCCATCTATCTTTTACATCTTCAGGCTGGCAGCAGATGGTGCAGTTCGACTGCTAGCCACCATCATCTCCTGGGTGCTCGGCAAAAGATGGGAATGACCTGGCTGAGTCATTCTCATGTCTGCCTAGGCACCCGACGGACCGAGGTCGGCTAAAAGAGCACCCAGGAACACGACGACGATGGCTACCAGTCGTAATGCACCGTCTGCTGCCAAAAGGCAGTGAGCTGCTGTTGTGTAGCAATGCAGTCCCATGTCTGCCAGCACCCAGGAGACATACGGTGACGGTGAGGTGAGTGGGCTCCATGCTTGCCATGGTTTGGCATCTGCACAGGTAACCCAGGAAAAAAGGCGCAAAACGATTGTGTGCCGTTGCTTTCACGGAGGGGGGAGCTGACGACATGTACCCAGAATCACCTGTGACACTGTTTTTGCCCCATCAGACATTGGGATCTCAACCCAGAATTCCAATGGGTGGCGGAGACTGTGGGAACTGTGGGATAGCTACCCACAGTGCAACGCTCCAGAAGTTGACGTAGCCTCGGTACCGTGGATGCAGTCCGCCGACTTAATGCACTTAGAGCATTTTGTGTGGGAACACACATGATCAACTGTATAAAAACGATTTCTAAAAAACGACTTATATAAATTCGACCTAATTTCGTAGCGTAGACATACCCTAAGTGTAAATACATTTTTAAAATACAGCCATGTTTTATAGTTGCTTGTATCTATTTCAAAGAAAATATTTCATGTGTTACAGAGAAGAAAATGAGGGTCAAAACCAAAAAAATTTTTTTTTCAAATTCAGAGGTATTAGAGTTATTTTCAGGGTGGATAAAAATCAATGATTTAAAAAAAATCAAATAAAAAAATGAGTTTTTATAATAAAATGCTTTTTGAGGAAAACACCTATCTAAAGCTCAAAGATATCTCATCATGCAATAGGGATTATAAATTCTAATTATATAGTATGACACAATATATTAATGGAATGTTTAAGAAAAGTTTTGTAAAGAAGTTCCAATAGTTCACGGATTAGGGACCCAATCTTATGGGGTTCCAGGGGCTTCTGTATAGATTATTTAGGTTAATCTTTCTATTTACCAATTAAGACTCAGTGTCAGTCTAGAAGATACCAACAGAGATGCTTAGTTTTGCAGTTCTCAAACTGTGGATTTGTGTCTCTAGAGAGAACATGCTTGTTAACAGCAAAAATGTTTAGTTAGTTATCTAACTAGCTAACTAACCTACCTCAACCCTCTTGCCCCTCTGCAAATTTGTGTACACAGAGTCAATCCCTTACCTCTCTCTAAAAGTGCAGTTTCAAAAAGTTAAATTAATAGAAGATTGTTGTGGGCACAATAGATCTGGACAAGGAGAAGAAGTCTGGAGATAAATGTGGGAAGGGAGGGACAGGCAACAGAAACAAAAGTGAAACTGTTTGAGCAGCTTATTCCAGAAGTCTTGAGGTTTTATTTTAAGTTTCTCATGTTGACCTGGCTGACAGTCGAATAATTTTTTTGTTTTTAAATATTTCATTTAACTATTTTAGTTAAAAACAATTTTAACAAAAACAAACCTGATTTTAAAAAACTTGAATGTTTAAATTCAAAAAAAATCTTATGCTTGTTTTGTTAAAATATTATATGTTTGCTGTTGAAGAAAAAAATTTAGAATACATAACGTTGCTGTTTTAATTAAATAAAACAATTTAAGTGTCTGTCTGGTGATGTTCTCCTCCCAATACAGCAGGGCAAGAAAATCCTCCAAGTATTAATGATTAACTTGTTGAATTGGAGATAGTTCACCTCCCAATGACTTCATAAATATTAGGGTTACCATATGTCCGGATTTTCCCGGACATGTCCGGCTTTTGGGGGCTCAAATCCCCGTCCGGGGGGAAATCCCCAAAAGCCGGGCATGTCCGGGAAAATCGGGAGGGAGGGCCGGGCCGGGGCCGCGGGGTCGGGCCGCCGAGGGGGTGCGCTGGGCCGCGGGGCCGGGAGCCGGGGGGTCGGGCCGGGAGCCGGGCCGCCGGGGGGGTGCGTTGGGCCGCGGGGCCGGGAGCCGGGGGGGGGTGCGCTGGGCCGCCGGGGGCCGGCCGGCAGTGCTGGGCGGGCCGGGAGTGGTCGGCCGGGGGCCAGGGCCGGCACCCCAGGGCCCAAGCCGACCCAGGCTGGAGCCGCCGGGGGGGGCCAGCCTGGGCCGCACCTCCTCCCCCCACACCCCCCCTTACCTGCCCAGGCTTCCCGCGAATTAAATGTTCGCGGGAAGCAGGGGAGGGGGCGGAGACTTTGGGGAGGGGGCGGAGTTGGGGCGGGGCTGGGGGCGGGGCCAGGGCCCCATGGAGTGTCCTCCTTTTGGAGGCACAAAATATGGTAACCCTATAAATATCTGCTTCAACACTTGCCCCATACAAAGGACCAATTTTTACTCAGTTATTACCTCATACGACTACACTGTGACATCAAATCAATAGCTGATTTAATTCATAACAGGAACAGCAATGCAATAAAATAGTCTGCAGTCATGTAAACATTTCATTAGGTAGTAGTCCACAACCTCAGAGGGGACTCTTGAGAACTGTCTGAAGCTGAACTGTCTTAGGATAGGTCTACACAAAGACTTTGTACCTATATAACTATTTAAAATATAATAATAATCATACCCCTAACTGAAATAGTTATACAAATGCAACTTCTGTGGATTACCACATCCCTACTGTGGATGCAGTCAAATCAGTTTAGCCTATTAGCTATATTGGTATAACTGTACAGTCTAAACTGGGGGGAGCGGGGTGATTGTTGAACTCTCTTAACTACACAAGTATAGTTAAAGAAGTGCAGTGCTTGCATGTAAAACTCTGTAGATTCTTGAATTCTCTCAGCAATACCACCACCTCTTACTCAGTTCCCCTCCCCACCAATTCTCTTAGCTCTGTTTATATACTGAAAATCAATCCACATTAAACCATGCACGCACACACAAATTCAAATGTTTTATACTATGGACCCTATTTTTTCTTTTATAAAATAAAATGCTTATGAAAGATGCTAAGTTGAAGTTTTCCCCCAGAGAACAGTACAGTAAAGGCAGCAGCTGTGCCCTCACTGTCTTGCAAATGTAACAACCTTGACCACTTTTACAGATAAGAATATAATTCAGTTTCTGTGCAAATTAAAATCCTTTGCAAAAGTCAGTCTCTACAGAGAAGCCAACTATAACACTTCTCCCTATGTAACAGAATAAGAATATCAGTTCATGTCATATGGCTCAAATGAAGAGTTTTGTTTGCTATTGCAGTAATATGGATTGCACTTGGAACTTGCATTCTAGAGACAACCTTTTTATCCCATCACTAGCTCAGGGGTCGGAAACCTTTCAGGTGTGCCGAGTCTTCATTTATTCACTCTAATTTAAGGTTTCGCATGCCAGTAATACATTTTAACATTTTTAGAAGGTCTCTTTCTAAGTCTATAATATATAACTAAACTATTATTGTATGTAAAGTAAATAAGGTTTTTAAAACGTTTAAGAAGCTTCATTTAAAATGAAATTAAAATGCAGAGCCCCTCGGACCAGTGGCCAGGAACCGGGCAGTGTGAGTGCCACTGAGAATCAGCTCGCGTACTGCCTTTGGCATGCGTGCCATAGATTGCCTACCCCTGCACTAGCTCCTTAAGTTATCCAGACTATACACATTTTGCTTTTTTAAAAATTACAATATGCTTTTCAGCAGAAATGTCTGAAATAATCATTTTTTAAAATATGGCCAAAAAATCCCATAAAAATCCCATTAATTTTCCAATTTTGATCTTGATAACATATTTGCAAATTGGCTTTTATATAAAGTTTCAGGTTGGTGTGTTTTGAAAGTGTCATGGATTTATCACAGAAAGACCAACAGACAGTAGGGGAATTTGAATATTCAGTAGCCTGAAGAGTTGAGGGTTGATGTAGTTTTTGTCAATAACCTGCATGATTAGCCCAACGTGTGCTCCCTCTCCCCACAAAAACAACGTTATCAAGACTAATGTTCCGAGTACAATTTAAAGTCATACTAAACAGCCCTTACCATACAGAAAAGTGAGATGGTACATTCTACATAGAAATAATAACTGATACTTTATATGATGCATTTACGCTGAACCACAGTTAGATTCATAGTATGTACAATCAAAGGTAAAAAACAAAAATTTAAAGTCTCCTTACCACTTGCTGTGCAATGTTGACATTAGACTGTCCAAACGTTTTTGGCAGGAGCTGTTTTCCAAGTGTATTTACTGTAGAAGGATGAACAGCCACTAATGAAACAACCCCTAAAACAAATATAAATACAAATTTCCAGGTCAGCTTTGTTTCTTTCAGTAAATCTAAATTCATATTAATATCAAAGCACATAAAATTCAGTGAAAACTAGTTTTCAATAGGCATCTAAACAAGCATCAAAAACAAATTTCTGAAGATGTATATAAAGACACCCTACGTATGAAAGTATATACAAGTATATTAGTGCAATATGTTTTTCCTTCCTGCTTACAAACACACAGAAAATTAAGATTCCCAGTATGCCCTCCCAATCTTTCTCTGCTGTGGACAATTGATGCTCCGTGATCCATAAAATCTTCCGATCTTTTAAAAAAGAAAATACCCCAAAACCCACTCTCTCCTAGCTCACAATGTAGTACCAACAGGTGGAGTTGTTCATAGAACTGATTGCCTCAACACAGCAGTGTCTCATCTCTGCTCAGAGAAGCAAAAGGTTCTTCTAAGACTCTCCCTCCAGGCAGAAAGCTTTTTCCATTTTTCGTTATCCTTGATATGTCCCTTTCTCCCCTTCCCCTCCCCAGCAGGGAGGGGATTTTTGAGAACAGGAGCCCGCAAGAATTTGGTATTTGAAGAGAAAAATTACTCAGCAGAGTAGCAAGCCCAGCTAAAATTAAAGGGGCTCCTTCCTGCTCAGCTGTGCAATTTTGTAGTGCCTCACCCCACTCAACAACAAGGTAGTAGCCAAGCCATTAGCTATTTAGGGCAGAAATTCAGCAGCAGAAACTGGCTTTGCATAATCTCCAAGCCATATATTCCTAGCTAGTCAGTGCTTCAGGCTAAGGTGAAACATGGGAGTCAGCCGTTGCCGCAACAGCAACAATATGCAGGCAATCCTTCAAGTGCTTAAGGCAGTTATGTGGTTGATACCTGGCATTTTGGAAGCAACAACCCAGAGGTCCTTGGCTGTTTTATTTATTTATTTATTTATTTTCAGTTGACTGGGGTGAAATATGGTGTCCTTGTCTTCAAGAGTAAGTCAGAAGGACAAGAAAAATCTATGGGGCAGGACACTCTCCCTCATCCCAACCCTTTCAGGCTATGTATATGTAACAGGGACTATATACACAGTGACATAGCTACAGCGCTGTAGCTATGCTGGAATAACCCTGTTACGTAAATGCAGCCTACAGCGACAGAAGGGGGTTTTCTGTCACTGTAGGAACACCACCTCTCCAAGTGATAGTAGGTAGGTCAATTGAAGCATTCTTCCATCGACATAGCTGAGTCTACGCTGGGGATTAGGTCAACATAACTACAATGTTCAAGTGTATGGAACCTTCATATCACCTGAAGAATGTAGCTATGTTAACCAAAATTTAAACTGTAGATCAGATTGCCACAACAACCAGGTTTTTGTTTGATTTTTGGTCCCAACTGTTCCAAGACAGGCCTTAGCCAGTCCTTGTATCTTGAACTCCTGCCCTCTTGCTGGCTCTCTCAGCCCCCTTTTCACTGAGGGCAGCTCTGACTTTCACCACCTCTTAAACCAAAACATCTGTTTAACAAAAAAAAAAAAACCCACTCAAATGTCTCAGATTCCCCATATTTGAGACCAATTACCATCAAATCAAGGCAGCTTGATTACGTTCTCTCAGCTCCTCCAGATGCAGGTTTGTGCATGGCTTAGCCTGCCATCTCCCCACTTATTTAACACTGTTCCCCATCTCCCCCATAGTGACTCAGCAGCCTGGTCTCATCCATGTTGCAGCCTGCTGATGCACACCATTTTTTGTTGAGAACCACTTCAGCAAGGCTTTAAAACCTCATAAAACATTAGGGCTTCAAGCATCACTGCTCATGCCAAGCTCTGCTCTTCTCCCCTTATCATCATCACCTGCTTCCATAAGTATTAAAAAGACAATTCCCTGTCTCTTAAAAGGGCAGGTCTGAGACTGGGGCAATAGCTGTAGCTCAAGAAACAGCAGAAATTTTACAACTGTAAGACTGGGTAATTCACTGCTCTACCATATCTGATGTGACTAGTTCAAGCATTCAGTAAGATGTCTTTTTGTACCATGACCAAAGCAGCACTCCAAAAGGGTAAAAAAAGGAAGAGAGAAAGAAGGGGGAGGGCACTGTACCATTCTCTCCCCTTGCAAACCCTCCCAACTTTGAAATAAAACTGTTCTAAGTATGCCTTCTAAATAAAAATTTAAAAAAATTAAACATTAGTCAAATGGACTTTCAAAACTGAGAAAGTCTCCACATAAATTTTACTTCATCCATCATAGCATCACCCCACCCGAGCTCCACTGGACTTGTAAACAAGCAGTGAAGCAATTGCTCCTTTTCCTGAAGATTTTTTGGGTGTTTATTCAAGACCAATCCTGGTAGGAAAGAGAACATACAGGTTTCACCCAATACTGGTTCTGTCTACAACTGACAGTACTATCTCATTTCTGCATGGAGTCCAAGCCTTTCTGATAGGACAATGGAAATCCTAAGAAGAAATTTCTACAAGGAAACTGTGCCCATGTGCAATTCTGCCTGTATCCACCGTGTTACCTATACTGAGTAGCACTGAACACTTGACATTAGTGGGAATTTAGTGGCCCAGAAACTCAGTCTTTTGGATGCATACACGTGCCAGTTCAGCATCCCTGAATCTCCAGGTCAGAGGAAAACTTCTATTCCACATACCTTCAAACTCCCAGATTTACAGCATGAGGCTATTGCCCTGCAATCTCACTAGTCTTGCCTTCTAGCACATGAATATTCTGGATAGCTCACGGACTTCCCCCTCAAATCTAGAAACTACCCAACAGTCTGGGAATTTCAAGGGATTCTGCTAACTTGATCTTTATGTTGCTTCTGAAAGGAAAATAATCCCTTTTACCCTTATAGAGCACTCCTGCAGAGAGACTGAAAAATTTTGATGTCCCCTTGGAATCTTGCTTTGTTGTAAGTCTTCGTTTCCATTTTTTGTATAATAAATGGACAAGTAGATACAAGAAAAATATTCTGTGTGGAAATGATTCATCTGCCATAAAGGCTTATTAATCAGAATTTAATATTTGTTTTCTGAACTTGGGCATATGGCTGGGGAGTGAGAGGAGCAATCAGTTCTCTGAACAGCTCCACCTGCTACTGCTACATTGTGGAGCTAGAGAGGTTTTTTTGTTTTGTTTAAAAAAAGAGAGGAACCTCTGTGCTTTGAAGATGAAGGAGGAATGCCCTCTTGTCCATTACAAGTGGTGTACCACCAGGTGCCCACTTTAGAGAAGAAAAGTTACAGATAGTTAGCAGTGGAAGAGAGGTAAATAAACATTACTTATCACGCACTACTATTGTATCATGTCTATTACTAGGAATATTTTGAAAATAGCTCTTCCCCATTCTCACCAAAACCCAGGTCAAACTGCAAAGACTGGCACTCTAGCTGGAGAAAAAGAATATTAGCACAACATACTCATATGGGCATCTGAAAGGGAGAAAGTTCACTCTTCAATTTGGCTCTCCCAAGTGAAGCATACGACAATGTCACTATGGTTAGCCCACCTACTCCACACTCAAACATCTTTCTACTTCCAAATAGTTTCATTAGTACGAACTAGTCTGTATATGCACCAATTGAACAATATTTTTCAACAACAGATGTATGGAGCAGAAATAATTTTTTCCTAAGTCAACTTTGCTGAAAAAAAAAACAAGAACATTACATATTTTGAGTTTAAAAAGGAATTCTACTTACGACTAATTTGGTTTCTCAAACCCTCCACTACATCAGTCTGGTCACTGGGTACAAGACCTTTTACCAATGAAAATATATAAAGAGGCACACTTGTCTCCGGTCACTTCATTACTATTAAAAAATTAAGAATCTATTATAAGACTCCAAAACAGAACGGAAGGAGGACTGGGTAAATGAATCCATGCAAACAATCATATTGAAATGTTACAATTACTATGTAAACTCCCAACTCCAAGAGCATGTGGATCCCCATTCTTGTAGATTAGCAAGCGGTCCCTAAACCCAAAGATGACGGGGTTCTGAGAAGACTTGACTGAATGATTGCCAGAATCCCTCTAAATAGGATATATACCATCGAAGAGATCTAGGGAGTAACGTGTAAAACTGTGGATAAGTCTAGGCAGCAGCCTTGCATAACTCAACAACAGGTAACAGTTACATTGCACAATTTGCACCTGGTAAGTGCCCTTTTCACATATAAACGATGTGGTCTAGCCTCCCTAGTCACGAATGGGGCTTGGGAAAGAATACCAGTAGACTAGAAATTGGAAACCTCTTCTGACAAGAACTTGATGTGGGTGCAGCACCACCTTATCCTTACAGAACACTGGACATAGATCAGCCATTAATATCTGAACCAGGCGAACACTTCCAACTGAGGAAGAACCCAGATTGTTTAAAAATACACACACACACAAAAATACAAAATAGAGAACAAAAAGTATGACGAAAGGTCAGAATCTTCCAGTCTTGATGAGATGGAACCATCCCTTCCATTTCACAGAAAAACAGATTTATTGTAGATTTCCTTTTCAGGCTTCTAACAGTAATCCCACTCCAAGCTGCTCGACCAGCGGCATCCAGGCTGTCAAATGCATGGAACTTGGACTGAGACCTCGCCTGCATCTGGAACAGATCCACTGGACCAGGAGTTCTCAAACTGGGGGTCGGGATCCCTCAGGGGGTCGCGAGGTTATTACATGGGGGATCACAAGCTGTCATCCCTAAACCCTGCTTTTCTTCCAGCATTTATAATGGTGTTAAATGTATAAAAAAGTGTTTTTAATTTATACCGGGGGGTCGCACTCAGGCTTGCTACGTGAAAGGGGTCGCCAGTACAAAAGTTTGAGAACCACTGCACTAGACTTGGCAGAGGGAATGGACAATCCACTACCAGGTCCACCAGGACACAGTAACAAAAAAATCAAAAAACACAACATCGGACAAGCCCAAACAGTGCTATGAGCTGTGCTTGATACAGGGTCTGCCTACACTACAAAATTATGTTGACTTAAGTTACACTGACGTGCACCCACCTCACTAATTAAATTGCTTTTGTATGTCCACACTATGCTCCTTGTGTACAGGGTGCACGCCCTCACCAGGAGCGCTTTCACCGATTTAACTCAGTGTGGGGCATTTTGGGGCAGCTTCTGAAAGGCAGCAACAATCAATGTAATCAACACAGTGTCTACACTGACACTGTGTCAACCTAAGCGCTACGCTTCTCACGGAGGTGGAGTTATTAGATCAGCGTAGGGGGCAAGTTACATCGGCAAAAGTTACATTTTAGCATAGACGCTTGCAGAGTTAGGTCAAAGGAAGCTGTCTTGCGCCAACCTAACTCTGCAGTGTAGACCAGGGCAGGGTCTGATATTCTACAAAATCGTAAGAATCTGATGAATCTGAGAGACTACATAAAGGAATGCCTGGCTCCATTCCAAAGGAATGTGTCTGAAATCTGACTCCTCCAGACCCTTCAGCAGAACTGATCCACATGTAATACTGTGTTTCAAGGCAAGAAAGTTCATCTGAGCTGTTCTTCACCTGGAGGAACTCTGTCCTGCCAGTTGCTAAAAACGCACAATTACCTTCCAACTGTGTTGGCCATTAAAATCTGAATGGAGCCCTTTAGGAGAGGTAGGAACATCTGTGACAATTCAGACACCTCAAGGGGAGAACAGGGGATTTGAGCCGCAAAGAATAAGCAGTTGAATTAACTGATTGTATGCAACATTATTATGCTATAACTATGCCAAGTAAGGTCTTTCACGAAAGTCTAATGTTTTAAACTTAATAATCATTTGATACATAAATCCATAACTATACTCTGTATGTATGTGTATATAGAGAATTGTGCTCATAAACTTCAGCTCCAGCAGGCACCCCTATAATAAAGAATGCCTAGACGAGGCTGCCAGTGGGCGTGAATGGTGCAGGGTGTCTGGGAGCTGCCGGAGCTCTGGGTCCCTGCACGGCTCAGGTCGGCGACAGGAGGGGGGGAAGCTGCTGTGGCAGCAGCTCAAGACATTCCGGCACTAGGCAGAGTGCCGGTGGCTTCGCGACATGGAGGGGCTGCAGCAAGGCGCCCGGCTCGGACCGCGGGAGAAGAAAGTGAGGGACGGGAGGAGGCGCTGCCGCTGCCTGGGCACAGGTGCTTCTGCTGCTCCAGCTCTCCGGGCGGTGGGGTGCAAAGTGCCCCCTGAGATTCGCCACCCGCAGGGGATGTACCGGCTGCTTGGTCTCCATTCCCCATGCGGAGCCGGCTCCTAGGTTGCGCTGGACTCAGCGGGAACCAGCAGGAGGAGGAGGTCACTCATCAGAGGCACCTGGACAGCCAGGTAAGCACAGATCCAATGAGGTGGGGGGGGGGGCGGGGAGGGGGCAGGGACCGACCGTCCGCTCCCCGCTCACGTCCGAGACTCCAGCCCCGCTGGAGCTTCCCGCGCACCTCTCCCCTCCCCCCTCCCGCAGTGTCATGGATTCCTCCGAGGTCGCTCGGCAGCTGGTGAGTCCAGCCCAGGGGCGCGTGAAACTTTCTCGCCTCTTCTCTCCCCCCCTCCCTCCGACCGCACCCTAAAGACTTCCTTGGCCAAGCCGCGCCTCTCCCCCCAGACCAAGCCCCTCCGAGGGGGGGCGCAGCATGGCCACAGCGGGGCTGGAGGAGGGGGGTGGAAACGGAGCGGGCATGGAGCGGCTGGAGGAGGAGGAGCCAAGCGGGGGCATGGCCAGAGGAGGAGCCAAGGGGGGGGGGCACCTTTTTTATGTTTGCTCCCCCTGCACTTAGAACCTGGCTACGCCATTGCCTGCAAGGAGTAACTAGGCTAGTGGAAGCCAGGGTGAGATTTTGTGCTTGTGGTCAGGGATCTGAGCCATAGCAGCACAACAGTAAGGCACCCCATGCTTACAGGATGTGTGTGATCCCCAAAATGTCACAACTTCTTAAATATCGGACAGACCATTTTCAATTCTAAAATAGATTACATAGTTTGGTCTCCTCCTGTGTTCAGAGGCCAGGGATTGCTAGTTCACTGAGATAAACTGTCCATCCTAGTCCAGCAGCAGCATTGCACATGGTGGAATTCGGTTTTACACAGATTACTAAAGCAGAGTATACTTGCAAAGTTTATTACAACAAGGAAAGCACAAGTGCAGAAGATACAACAATATAGCGGAGGCCTATGAGCTATTGTCAGTCATCTCTGCAAAAGTCTAAACAAGACTCTGGCCACAGGACTGATATGTAAACCCCTGCACAGATATAAAATTTGTTTCCACATCTGATCCACAAAAATGGTCCACAAATATCTGTGGCTATAAAATGGATATCCATGGATTTGCAGGGCTCTACTGATATGTGCAAGAAGTCTAATAGGTTGGAGTATATCACTGAAGCTGAAGTCATTTTGGGTAAGGTCTGAAATCTGTCTTGCAGGAAAGATACTATAGCAAATCTGGAGTCTAGAACTACCCCTATGCACCACAATTTCTGTCTGGGGGAAAACAGACTGAGGTTGACATCAAGACACAATGACTGAAACAGCTGGCAATCTGTCTTAACAGTAAGGTGCAGAACCTCTGAGAGGAGAAGTCTTACCTATCAGTCTTAGTATTGACATACATGAATACTCAAGTATTCTCATATGGGCTGCCATTACTGCCAAGCATCTGGTGAAAACTCTTAAGGGTTATGGAGAAACCAAATGGCAGGATCCAATAATATGCAGTGTAGTTGTTGCTCTGTCAGTTCCAGGATATTAGAGAGTCAAGGTAGATGAGGCAATATCTTTTATTGGTCCAACTTCTGTTGTCTCTCTCACAATCAGAAATTGGTCTAGTAAGAGATTACCTCACCCACCTTGTCTTTCTAGGATCCAATAAATAGTAACATTTGGGAAACCAACAAACCAACCAATGAGACTTTCCAATAAGTAGGGTGAATTGCAGTAAAGAATTACAAAAGCCGATTTTGTAGACACAAGAAAGAAATGATGATTACCAATATCCCTATATGGAATTTCTACCACTCCATTAAAATGTCCAATTTACATTACTGGCCATTACTGCTTTTTTTGAGAGAGAGTATTTACAAGAGTGTAATGCATAACCCTTGTATTGTTGATGGACCTATGCTCTATCTTCCCTCCAAACGGGAGCCACAAACTTGTAGAGAAATCCCTGAAAGAAGAATTTTTGGGGAGAGTGAGGGTGTGGAGAAGAGATATGAAGGAATTCCAGCACATGTCACAAGGAAAAAAAGGAGTCCCTTTACCCTTTTGGGAAAGTAATCACAAACTAAGCCAGTTCAAGATTCTCAACCTGCCCATCAAAACTGATGCTTAGACAAAGAAGTGGACAAAGACTGTTAGAACCCGTCCTTCTGTTTTAAAGATATCAGTGGTTTCCAAGCAGGACTCTGGGAGCAGAACTCCTGGAAAGATCTTGGTCTCTGGGACCAAAAGGTGGCATTAGGTCTCTTCTGCAAGTACACAGCCTAGAGATTTCAAAGAAGGTCTTCAGTTTCTGCAGAACTACATCTGCCTTCCTACTAAATAAATCTGGCCTATCAAATGACAGACCTTTCCAAAGACCAAATCCTTTCAATCATGCAAATCTCTGCGCAATAATGGGTGTTGTCACAATCTTTCTGCAATGTTTAAGTGGCCTGACATTAGATGTGTTGATACTTAGTTATGACCTCAAACTCCCTTCATAGCATCTTCAAAATAGCTGATCATTTATAAAGAGCCACTCTATCCTAGTTCAGGAAGTTGTATTTGGCTAGCATGTCTGGTACATGACTCTGCATTTGTAGGGTAATTGATGAATACAACCTCTTGTCCATACGCAGTGGCACAGGACCTAGCCAACAGAACTGAAAATGGGAATTATGGGGAGGGTTTTTGTAGTGTTCCCATTCCCTCCCCTTGTTGACAGGGGTTTAATAGGGAAGACTGACAGCTAACGAGGCAGCAGCAAGAGTGTGACGAAGCACACATTTTCTGTAATATTTTTATGAATCCTATGTGTGCCTCAGTTTCCTCTGTATTTCACATGGCTACCTAGTGGGGGGCGAGGAAAGGGAGGACAGTTTGTTCTCAGGGCAGGCAAAGGCCTGCTCTACACTACAAAGTTAGATCGACGTAAGCCACCTTATGTGCATGTCTACACTTAAATTTGTCTCCCACCAATGCAAGTGTCCTGTTGCACAAACATAGTAACACCAGCTCCCCAAACAGCATTGAGCCATGGTCAACGTACGGAGGTCAACACAGCAAATGTAGACATTACTTATGTTGACCCTAATAGTCCTGCAGCAGCTGTCCTACAATGTCTGACACTTACCACTCTGGTCACAATTGTTAACTCTACTGTCCAGGGGTCACACAGACCTGAATCACCCCTCACACTCACCCTAAAACTCCCACAAATTTTTGAAGTGACTTTTCCTGATTGTCCAGCTTGGTGAGCACACCTCTATCCGTTCTCCATCATTGTAACTGCCCAGCTGACCATGCTGATTACATGCTCCAGGAACGCTCCAGCATGGAGGAGACAGGAGATATTGGATCTCCAGGGCTTTGGGGAGAAGAGGCAGTGCTGGAACAGCTCCAAGCCAGCCACAGAAACATCAACATCTACGAACAGACTGCTTGGGGGGGGGATGCAAGAGAAGGGGTACGACAGAGATCAGCATCGGTGCCGCGTGAAAGCCAAGGAACTGTGACAGGAATGCCAGAGAGGCCAACAACTGATCTGGTGCCGAGCTCCAGACCTGCCAGTTTTACGAAGAGTTGTATGCCATACTTGGCAGAGACCCCATTACCACCATGGGTACCTCTGAGGAGGCCAAGTAACAGACCCATGCCGTGAACAGCGAGGAGCAGCAGCATGGGGGACAAGCAATCAGAGTATCCAGCTGTGCTGCAAGTCAGAACTGGATTTTGACTCCACTGAAGTTCAGCCAGTCCCTGCAGTTGAGCATGGGCTAGCCTGATGCAGGGGAAAGAACCATGGTAAGTATGTAAATAAGTTTCCAATTACAGTGATGGCACCCCCAACTTAGTCAGACATTCATCAACTTTTCATTAATTTACCCATGCTACAATACGTACAACGAACAGAGGCAGAATTATCTGCTTTTCAATCACCTATATAGTTAGGTGGGGGAGGGGCATGCAGAGCAGTTTGTTTGCATACACAGCGATAGGGTGACCATATGTCCCGCTTTGGCTGGGACAATCCCTTTTTTAAGCCGTCCCACCTGTCCTGACTTTTTTGGCAAAAGTGATAGTCAGTTGGCAAGAGCAAATGGGACAAACGCCCACTTGACAAAAACTCAGGGCACGCACCCCTAGAGGGGCACAGAGGAACGTGCAGGGGGAGAGTGGCAACTCCAGACCTGCAGGGCACAGGGCTCCAGTGATCAGTGACACCAGCCACATGGGGGGTTGGGGGAGGAGGAGGAGGATTCGGGTGAGCAATGATCCCAGATGCATGGGGGGAGAGGCAAGACTCAGTTGACACAGTGATGCCAGTCCCACATTGGGAAGGGCAACAGGGCTTGGGCAAGAAGCAATGCCAGCCCCATGCAGGGAGGGGCAGCAGAGCTCAGATGAGAGCCCTGTGCGGGGGGAGAGGCAGGGCGTGGGCCAGCCCTGGGGGCAAGAGGGGAAAGGGAGCAGGGCACAGGACAGCCCCATGTCTGGGAGGGATGGGGGAGAGGGAACAAGCCAGCACCCCACACAGGGGGGCCGGGCTCAAGTGAGCCCCGCGTGGTGTCCCATTTTCCCTCTGGCAAATATGATCACACTGCACTGGGATGCCCGTTGAATCTTCTTGAGAGATCATGGTGAAACTTCCATGGAGGTACACCACAACCCTCTCCTGAAGGTATCTAATAGGGATGGCAGCCTTATTGCTTCCTCCATGGTAAGAAAACACTTTCCCATGCCAGGTGGCAATAACTTTAGCTGGCACCATTGCAGTAAACAGTGGCATACAGGGCCGGACTGATTCAGGACCCCAGCAGTAGCTGTGTGCTCTCTCTCTCTTCCTTTGTTACCTCAGGAGTGAGCTATCAGCAACCACCACCAACTACAGAAAATGGTGCCAGTATTCAGTGCCTTTGCCCTACATACATTTTCATGCAACCGAGCAGTTCCCTCCTCTACTCCTGAGGGAATTATTTGCCAAAAATTAAAAATTATGCACACAATATTTTAAAATTCTGCATATTTTATTTGTCAATAAATAAATGTGGCTTGAAATTAGGCAAAGGTTTCAAGCCATCAGAGGAGCAAAGGCGTAAATCTACTCAAGGTATGGTAGTGAGACATGTATAACGGGAGAGTGGCGAGCATTCCCTTCTAGAAACTACAGAAAAAGAGGACAGTGACACAGCCATAGAAATGGCTGATGCTGCAAGGAGGTACCCAAAAACAGGTGGCATCAAGGAATATCCTCAGAGGCATGATCTTTCTAGGCACTTAAAACCAAGGAATAGGATGACAGCTGACTTGACGTTTTGATACAACCACATAACTGCAAAACCATCCATTACATCCTGCACGCTGCCAAGAGTCTCAGTTCTGCACAGCAGGACATGGATTAGTGGCCCTGCACACTTGCATGACAATGGCCCCCACATTGGATTTTCCCACTCCAAAATGACTTGCCCCCACTATTAGGCTGCTCTTCCATCAGTGTCAAAATTTTCACTGGGACTTGTCTAAGGTGAGAGTACGCTATTGCAGGGAGAAATAATGCAGATAAATACTGTTTGCACCATCAATCCTTACGAACAGCACAACATATCCAAAAATACTTGAATCATGTAGCACTCGAGCTACTGATGTACCAGTATTCACTGTGGGACCCACATACCATCTGTACCAAAATTCTTGGTATGGATCAAGGGAGGGACACACATATAGTCTAGTATTTTAGCCTAACTGCATGGTACTGTATACGTTTTTATATAATTTATGCAGTAAGCCACAGTGTAGTTGGGGGGGCTAGAGGATTGGGGGGGGGGGGGCGTATCGATTTTGTTTCTAAGGTAAACTCCCAGAGTCTACTTCAATTATTCTTTTCGTCATTCTGTCTGTGGGACAGAAGGGGAGGAAAAGAGAGTATAAGGCTACATCTACATTACAGGGGGAGGTCGATTTAAGATACGCAAATTCAGCTACGCGAATAGCGTAGCTGAATTTGACATATCGCAGCCGACTTACCCCGCTGTAGGGACGGCGGCAAAATCGACCTCTGCGGCTTCCCGTCGACGGTGCTTACTCCCACCTCCGCTGGTGGAGTAAGAGCGTTGATTTGGGGATCGATTGTCGCATCCCAACGGGACGCGATAAATTGATCCCCAAGAGGTCGATTTCTACCCGCCGATTCAGGCGGGTAGTGTAAACCCAGCCTAAGAGTCAGCCCCACACACCTGACAAAGTAAAACCAATACCACCAACAATATCAATAAATCAGAGATCAGACACAAATTAGTTCATGGATTAGGGCATTACCAAAAAACCCACAACCCTCACCTGAAATTCCAGCGGAACCACAGATGGTGGGTGGAGTTGGGAGAACTAGCTGAAGGAAAGTGGATGCTGGAACAGCAAATGGGAGGCTCTAGGTGGACACTGGATTAAGTGAGATTTTGTGGGAGTTAGGGGCCAGTCTAGATAGGTAAAGAGCAGTAAGAAGTGGTGGCCCAAACGAGGGAACTGCAGAAACAAAGGCAGAAAGGTGGCTGAGAAGAGAGACAAATTACACCTCTCAGAGCCAAGTAGGGCTGACTGCCTTACATATGGCCAACCCATGTAGCTACTTATCTAAGGCAAGAAGGATTCAGTCCAGACAGAACATTAGGGTTTGATATTTCTTTTTCTACGAAGCACAACATGCTATGTATCTAATAGAGTCAACTATGCTCTATACATGTACTAATATATCAGCTGATCTTCCAAAGGAGGCTGCTGGTATATAAAAGCAGATAGGCTAAGGTGACACATGAAACTATAAGCCAGAACCAGTTTAGACATTGCGAAAGTGAATTTCCTGCAATATCCAGTATGAACTTCATTAAATTAAGGTAAACCTGATTGAATTAAGTGTATTACCTTTTTTATTAGTCCACTGTATTAAAAATGCAATTGGTAAAAAAGAAGAAGTTACTCACCTTGTGCAGTAAGGATGGTTCTTCGAGATGTGTCCCCCTATGGGTGCTCCACTGTAAGTGCTCCACTGCAGGTGTGCCTGCGTCCCTACACTGATCGGAGAACTCTGGTAGCAGTGTCTGTTCAGACCAAGCATATGCCACTCTTTGCGTGCCACGAGGCTATCCAGCTTGTGTAGTCAACCCCTCCTCAGTTCCTTCTCTACCACACAGTCCAGGATTCTTGTCAGTAAGTAGAAGGGTCGGCTATGGAACACCCATCGGGACACACATCTCGAAGAACCATCATTACTGCACGAGGCAAATAACTTCTTTGAGTAGCATTCACTGTAGGTGACTCCCAAGCAGCATCCATCACGGGAGGCTGAGACTTCAGAATCGGGTCTGTTATAGATGATAGTACTGTGGTACCGAATCTGGCATCTGCAGCAGAGTCCCTCAGGATGGCACAGTGTACTGCAAAGGTGTGGACAGATGCCGAGGAAGCTGCTCTACAGACTTATATGGATACCCCTGGAGAAGGCGACGGAAGAGGAGACCAATCTCGTAGATTGTGTGCATATTGAAGATGAGGATGGTAAATTGAGCTCTGTTACCAGATGCATATAGTTCAAGACCCATTTGGAGAGTCTTTGAGCTGAAATCGCAGCACCTTCTGACCTATCTGCAACAGAGAGGAAGAGGCTCAGTATTTTCTAAAAAAACCTGTTGTCCTGTCCAAATAGAAGACCAATGCTCTCCTCATGTCACGCATATGCAGGATGGCTTCTCTATTATCCTGATGAGCTTTAGAATGAGAAGATGGAAACTGGTCCATAAGAAATGTGAACTTCACCTTGGGCGTGAACTTCGGATGTAGCATCAGAGCAGCTAGCTCCCTTACCCGTCTCGCCGAGGTCATGACAACCAAGAACACACTGTCTTCATGGAAAGGTGAGTTAAGGAACAAGTGGCCATGGGTTCAAATAATGGTCTAGTTAGACCTTTTAACACTAGTCTGAGATCTCACTGTGAGATGGAAAGTCTGGGTTGGAGAAAGAGGTTCGCTATGCCCTTGAGAAGCCTCTTTGTAGTCAGGTGAGAGAATTTAGTATTCTTCTACCTGCTGGTGGAAGGCTGCAATTGCTGTTAAGTGGACTTTTAGTGAGCTAACAGAGAGCCCCAACTTCTTGAGATACAAGAGACAGTCTGGGACTACTGGTAGGGTGGCTGTATTCAGGGAGATGCCTTTGGGCTGGCACCAGATTTGAAATCTTTTTTCCATTCTTATAGGTAAGTACAACAAGTAGCTCCTTTCCTACTCTGCAATAACACCTACTGTACCTCTTGAAAGCAAGGTGTCTATGTGTTGTAACCATGGAGCCAGGCTTTGGGCTGCCACTACCGAGAGGATCTTGGAGAATACTGAGGGACGATGGGAGGCTGAAAGGGAGTACTCTGTACTGGTAGTGGTCTTGGCCTAGTATGAACCTAAGGTAACCTCTGGCTCAGTAGAATCGAAATGTGGAAGTACACTTCTTATTGGCTCTCGGCCCTTGACCTCTCTCTTTTCTCTAATGCTGGAATAATAGTTGATAAAGAGACCATCTTGAAATTCTGAACCTTGATAAATTTGTTGAGTGCTCTGAAGTCTAGTTTGGGTCTCCAACCCTCCCTTTTTCTTCGGTATCAGGAAGTAGCGAGAGTAGAAAACGTTGCCTCTTAAATGTAGGGGCACTGGCTCTATGCTGAGCAGATGGTTTATGTCTTGACGTAGCAGGCTCTTGTGAGAAGGGTCCCTGAAGAGGGATGGGGAAGGCTGTTTGGGAGGTGGCAGGGATGGAGTACCCATCTCAGATGATCTCCAGCAACCAATTTGTCGGAGATTCTCCGTGCCTAAGTGGTATGGGGTGAGACAGTCTCCAAAAGGATAGGTAAGGTTTTCCGGTATGAGATAACAATGAAGGGAATGTTCAGTGGCTCTCAAACTTTTTTACTGGTGACCCCTCTTACATAGCAAGCCTCTGAGTGCGACCCTCCCCCTTATAAATTAAAAACACTTTTTTATATATTTAACACCATTATAAATACGGGAGGTAAAGTGGGATTTGGGGTGGAGGCTGACAGCTCACAAACCCCATGTGTTATAAACAGACAGTTATGGGTTAATGCCTCTTTTACCTACAAAGGGTTAAGAAGTTCACCTAGCCTAGCTGACGCCTGACCAGAGGAACCAATGGGGGGACAAGATGTCTCAAGAGGAAGGAGGGAAGTTTTTCCTTTGTTCTCTTCTTTAAGTTCTGTGCCGGAGTGAAAAGATCCAGGAATCAACCAAGGTAGTGAGTATTAGAGAAGGAATAAATTAGCTTATGTTTATTTCCTTTTGTGACTTTCTTTTTGCAATGGGGGGGGGGATCAAATTGGGTTTTCTTGTGTACTTTAAGTTTTTTTTGCTCAGAGGAAAATCCGCTGTATTTTTGAATCTGTTGTCTGTGAGAATAGCTTGCATGCTAATCTCATAGAGGTATTCCTTTCACCCTTTTGCTTTAATTAAGTCTTTTCTTTAAAACCTGATTGATTTTTCCTTGTTTTAAGATCCAAGGGGTTTGGATGGGTGTTCACCAGGAAATTGGTGGAGAAGTCTCTCAAGGCTACCCAGGGAAGGGTTATAGTACTTGGGAGGGAGATATTTTGGGGGGGAAGACAGAGTTCCCAAATGACTCAAACGGTTGTTTAAATGATTTGGTGGTGGCAGTATACTGATCTAAGCTGGTAATTAAGCTTAGGGGTTCTCATGCAGGTCCCCACATCTGTACTCAAGTTCAGAGTGAGGGTGAAACCTATGACACCATGTAATAACCTTGAGACACCTTGAGGGGTCCCAACCCCCAGTTTGAGAATCCCTGTTCAACAGGCACTTTGACCAACCTGTGAAAATTGCTGCTTTAAGGTGGAAGGTTCAGAGGAAATGGGCTGAGATCCTGACGTTTTCAGTCTGGGGAACCTGGACTTCTTCCTCTGGGGTTCATATGATGTCTGAGATATATATTGTGATGAGTGAGGTTTGAACGGTGGCTATGGCTATACTTTCCTTTGTACTCAGGTCCACAGAGCCCGAGGGATTGAAAAACGGCCCTGGAATCTTTTAACATGTGAAGGGAGGCATCAGGTCTTATCAGAGAATAGCTTTGTCCCTTCAAAAAAGTAGGTCCTCCACACTCATTTGGACCTCATTTGGGAAGCCGGATAGATGAAGCCACAAGACCCGTTTCATCACAATGGCAGTTGAAATCAAACGTGCCGCCGTGTAATGCCGCAGCTGCATCAAGTGCAGATTTCGAAAAATGTCTTAGCCAACAATTGGCCTTCGTTGACTGTAGCCTTGAATTGCTCTATCAGAATCAGGAAGCTGCTCAATAAAAACTGAATTTCACATAGTTCTGATAGTTGTATTTTGCCATTAAAGCGTCATAGTTTGCAATGCAGAACTGAAGAGTGGCCAAGGAACATGCTTTCCGGCCATAAAGGTTCAAGTGCTTCTAGTCCCACTCATAAAGGGATGGATTTAAACTGGTGTGGTGCCCCTCTGAATTGACTGCATCCACAATAATTGAACTGAGAAGCAAATGGAAGAAGAGGAATTCTGTGTCTTTAGCTGGCATGTAATTTTTGTTGGCCTGCTTGCCTGTTGGTGGGACCGACACATGGGTCTGCCAGGAGTGCTTCATTTATAGGGCCCTAACAAATTAGCTGTGAAAAATGCATCACAGATGGCGAAATCTAGCCTCCCCTGTGAAATCTGGCTTGTGTGTGTGTGTGTGTGGTGGTGGTGGGGGGGGGGGTCAGGTCAGGGTAGTGCCATCCTTACTTCTGCATTGCCTTCAGAGCTGGGCAGCTAGAGTGTGGCAGCTGCTGGCCAGGAATCCACCTCCTAAGGCAGCGCCACCGCCAGCAACAGCACAGAAGTGGGGGTGGCATAGTGGGGGGGTTGTCACTTTGAGGGGGCAGGGCCAGGGGGGGCAATGTGGGCAACCACCCAGGACACGGTGATCACCCTCTTTCCCTCCCATCCCTCCCCTGCACAGCTACAGGCCCTTTAACTTCTGAGCAGGGGCCTGCAGCCAGGGAGGGGCAGGGCTGAGGGTGCCCCAGCCGGGAGGCTTTTCCTGTGCACTGGGCTCCAGCTGATGATCCTGGCTGGGCTGAGGAGGGACAGGGACTTCCTCTGTCCCTGCATGGGTCGTACCCACCTCCGGAAACCTCCCCAAGCAGCAGGATGCTCTCCAGCTGCTGCCTGGGAGCCCAGCTCTGAAGGCAGCACTGCCACCAGCAACAACACAGAAGAGAGTGGCAATATCACATCATGCCACCCTTACTTCTGTGCTACTGCTGGCAGCAGTGCTGTCTTCAGAGCTGGGCTCCTATCCAGCAGCTGCCACTCTCTGGCTGCCCAGCTCTGAAGGCAGTGCTGCCATCAGCAGCAGCACAGAAGTAAGAGTGCCAATACCGCAAGCCCCGCTTACAATAACCTTTTAACCCCCCACTCCAGGGTCGGGACCCCCTCAGTTACTACACAGAGGAATTTCAGATTTAAATATCTGAAACTGTGAAATTTAAGATTTTTTTTTAAAGTCCTATGACCGTGACATTTAGCAAAATGGACCGTGAATTTGGTAGGGCCCTACTCATTAATAGGGAGGGCCACTCTGGATGAGGTGGAAGAATGTATAAAGGCATGTTACAGAGAGATGCCATGGATATTGCCATTCTCCCTCAACAGTAAGGTAAGGTGCTCTACAGTGTTCTGGCAAAAGGGCTTTGCAAACACTTGCACAGCCTAATTCACTTATGCTAATGAGGTGAAATGCCCTGGCTCTTGTTTTTCCTCCCCTAAAACAAGAGTCTTAGATTTCCCAAAGGCTTTGGTCCTATCTAAATAGCTAATGATGGCTTTATATCCAAAAACATGTACCCTGCTTGCCCTAGTGAACATCAACTCAAATGAAATTAAGAGCTTTTGTGACATCCTTACCTCCTTCTCTTTTTGGAAGATAGCACAAGGTGCATTGACCATCAAGGTCTGTATTTTGGACACCCTCCTGGCAGAGGTGAGGGCTACCAAGAAACTTTCAGTGAGAGATGGAAGAGAGTGCAATATCTCAAAGTAAGGGTATGCCTACACTGGCAGAGTTACAGCACTACTCAGAGAGCACTGAAGGGAAACCGCTGTTGTGTGTTCACACAATCAGCTGCCTGCGCAATAGCATGTTCACACTTGCGGCACTTGCAGCGGTATTCGGAGTGGTACACTCGGGGCAGCCATCTTACAGAACACCTCCTTCCCTTTTACCGCTAAGAGCGGTGGGAAAGTGGAGGGAGTTGCATGGCATCCTGGATCCTGTCCCAAGACCTCGTGATGCATTGCTTCGCATCCCAGCAATCCCTGTGCTTCTGTCCGCATCTGGAGCCATCTTTCAATGGTTTGTGTACTGCGCACCCTGCCTCTTCGGGCTGCAGAAATGGATCCCGAACTGTGGACCAGTATGCTGCTCGCTCTCACTAATACATCACGAGTGGCAGTGGAGTTATTCCTTAAACTACAAAGCCAAGAGGAGTACAACATTGATCTACGACACAAGATTGCTTGTGGCATTCACAGAGGTGCTGACCACAGTGGAACACCGCTTTTGGGCTTGGGAAACAAGCACTGAGCAGTGGGAATCACATCGTGATGCACGTCTGGGATGACGAGCAGTGGCTGCAGAACTTTCAGATGAGGAAAGCCACATTCATGGGACTGTGTGATGAGCTCTCCCCAGCCCTGTGGCACAAGGACATGAGAATGAGCTGCCCTGCCACTGGAGAAGCATGTGGCAATTGCATTGTGGAAGCTGGCTACACCAGACTGCTACCGATCGGTCGCTAACCAGCTTGGAGTGGGAAAGTCGACAGTTGAACTCATGTTGATGGAAGTCTGCAGGGCCATTAATTGCATTCTGCTCCGAAAGACTAACTCTGGGCAGTGTGACATTGTAGATGGCTTTGCACAAATAGGCTTCCCTAACTGCAGAGTGGCAATAGACAGCATGCATATTCCAATTCTGGCACCAGACCACCTAGCCACCGATTACATTAATCACAAGGGGTATTTCTCATTGGTTCTCCAGGCACTTGTGGATCACTGTGGGCATTTCACAGACATTAATGCAGGCTGGTCCGGAAAGGTGCATGACGCACGCATCTTTCAGAACACTGGCCTGTTCAGGAAGCTGCAAGCAGGGACTTTCTTCTCTGAACAGATCACCGTAGGGGAAGTCGAAATGCCTATTGTGATCCTGGGAGATCCCGCTTATCCCTTAATGCCATGGATTATGAAGCCACACACAGGGCAACTTGATAGCAGCAAGTAGCGGTTCAACAACAGGCTGAGCAAGTGCAGAATGACTGTTGAGTGTGCTTTTGGCTGTTTAAAAGCCCACTGGCGCTGCCTCTATGGGAAGCTGGACCTGGCTGATGACAATATTCCTATGCTTATACCCATGTGCTGTATGCTCCATAATATTTGTGAAAGGAAGGGTGAAAGTTTCACTCAGGGCTGGACTGCAGAGGCTCAGCACCTGGAGGTTGAGTTTGAACAGCCAGAGATCAGGGCTATTAAAGGGGCGCAGCGCAGGGCCATAAGGATCAGGGATGCCTTGAGGCAGCAATTTGAAGCTGAAAGGCACTAATATTTATTGCTATGTCAGGAGTGCAGTGCTTGTAATGCTAGGTGGTGATTGGTGCAGACAATGCAATATGTGGGTTTAACATAATTGTATGTTGCTTTGCCAGGCTCTTTTTACTTTCAATAATAAAGATTGCTTTCAAACCAACACAATTCTTTTATTAATGAACAACAACCGGAGGAGAGAGACAAACTAAAAAAAACCCATCAGCTGTAAAGGGGATGGGGGAAGGGAAGGTCCCAGAAGGAGGAGGGGCCCTGGGATGGCTAAAGATTTCTGTATGTCCCGGGATCATATCCAACCTTCTCCTTTGGAGTAAAATGCAGCGGGTACTGTACTTCAGCAGGGCTAAACTGCAGAGGGATGGGTGTTGAGTGCAGTGAGTAATGAGAGTCCGCATTATTGGACCACGAGGGGGGAGGAAGGAGTGTAATGCCGAGGGTGTAGACTGGAGCCAGGAGGTTGATAAGAGTGTGTTGGCGGCGTCTGGGGGGGGGGGCAGGGGAATTTTCGACAGCGGTTGTAGGGGAGGGTGGGTGGGTGCGGAGCTGCTCGGTTTGAAGAGTTAGTATCGCCTGGAGCTTGTCTGCTTGGCGCTCCATAACCTTTAAGAGCCGCTCCATGGCTTCATTCTGACATGCTGCGTTCTCCTTTCGGTCTCTCTTCTTGCTGTCCCGCCACTCCTTCAATTCCTGTTTCTCTGTAGCAGACTGCATCATAACATCACACAGAAAGTACACCTTAGTTCTTCTTGGCCGCTTTCTAATTCTGCGCAGCCGTTCAGCTGCCGATAACAAGGAGGGAGGCTGGTCATTTCTTGAAGTTTAAAGGCAACATTTTACAGAAGCAGTATTGTTTGCAACACAGAGCACGCTGATTTGAAACACCACCAGTACTTACACTAACTGGCTGACCTGAGGCAAGCACACATGAGCACAAGACCCCCAAAATGGTGAGTAGTCACAGGGGCAGGGTAAATCACTGTTCCCGGACCCTGCTGTACACTGGGCACATGGCTCTTGGGGAGAGCCAGCACTGCAGGGGGGGCCTGATAATCATTCCTGTCCCCACACTTTCCACAGGCTGTGTTCATTATGGAAGATATCTTGCTGCTGAGGGTGAGCAGTGAATCAAGGGAGAGTCTCCTCCAAGACTGCAGCTTCCGCCCTGGCCCTTATGCGGCTTGCCTGTGTGCAGCAATGGTCCCCCCCGATGACACAGTGGTGTGGGAAAGTTACAGTTAATGGGGCAAGTAACAAAGCAGCTCTGCCGAAGAACCTGGGGCAGCGGATTGCCCAGTATCTCCACAAGAGTTACGTGGAGATCTGAGGGTGATTCCTGTGAAGTGAGGGAGTCAATCAACAATCTGTTCCACCGCTCAGACTAGGCATGTGATGGGAAACAAGCCTGCTTTCTGTAACCCTCTTGCACCAAATAACTCGCTTCAGCGATTCCCAAAAATCAAAGCCACTTACTAGGGGCCTTCTCTCCTGTTTGTGCTTTGCCAACATCCAACTGCTGTGACTAGCTAGCCTCCTCCGGGGTAGAAAAGAGCTCCTGGCTGCATGCATCTCTGACCTCCGAGTCACACTCTGCCTCTGGGTTCCCCTACTCCTCCACATCCTCATCCAAGATTTCCTCCTCCTGGCTTGGTCCACTTTCGACTAGCATGCGAGCCACTGAAGTATCCACAGTGGTCTTTGCAGTGGGGTCCCTGCCGAGTATCATGTCCAGCTCTTTGTAGAACCAGCAGCTCCTGGGAGCAGCACAGAAGTGGCGGTTTGCCTCCCGTAGGTAGGAGTTCTGCAGCTCCTTTACTTTGACCCTGCACTGCAATGTGTCCCGGTCACGTCCCCTTTCTGTCATTCATTGTGAAATTTGTCCATAGGTATCATAATCCCTACATCTGGAACTGGACAGCCTCTTCTCCCCAAATGCTGATGAGGTCCAGCAGCTCGGCCTTGCTCCAAGCGGGGGATCGTCTGGTGCGTGGAGCAGCCATGGCCACCTGGAAAGAGGCACTGAGACCACTGCATGCATCACCAAGCAAACAGGAAGGGGACTTTCGAAATTCCAAAGGAATTTACGGGGTAGGGATGACTGTTGGTCACCGCAGGGCAGGGCAGTAGAGTTCAAACCGACGACCAGAGAGGCGAGAACAGGCATTGTTGGACACCTCCCGGAAGTGAAACGCAGCGCTGTAAATCGACCATAGTGTCTACACAGGCACCACAGCAGTGTAGTCCCAGTTCAGAAAGCGGTATGCCTCTTGTTGGGGTGGTTTTTTTAAAGCGCTACAACTGGGCAGTTTCTGTGCACTAAGTGGCTTGGCAGTGCGTAGACCTCAGGAGTTACAGCGCAGAAAGCTGCTTTACTGCACAGAAACTTGCCAGTGTAGACAAGGCCTAAGTATCAAGGGTCAGCAAGCTCTTTGATCAGAGGGTACAAGTTCTGAAAGGTCTCATCAACTGCTTCAGAGGATGGGGCAAAACAGTTTCCTCTAAAAGAAACAAGGTAAGTAGAAAGGCCACTAGATGCCATCACAGTTGCTAAAGAGAGTTTCAACATTAAAGAGCAGAAATTCCAGAAGAGTTGGAACCAGATGAGAGAAGGGATCCAGCCCATTTGAACAAATCTTTTGAATTAATTCTACTTGGCAACAGTGCTTCTTGTTGAGGGCTTATTGGATTCCAACAGGAGTTTCTTGATCTCTTCAAAGAAGTGTCAGTCACTACTATAGAAATCTATGAGCCATTCTCTGTGGTAAAGAGATCTTAACACTCCATAGGCTACTTTGCCATACTACTGCAACAGGTCTTGACAAAAGATAAAAGAACGCACAGATCTGAGCACTAGGTATATTGCATCCAGGCTAGTGTGATCAATCATGCTGAGAGTCTTGATAAACATTCCCAAGGACACTGGGGATCAGAGAGAAGGCTTCATCCCAGTTCAAGAGATGTCTGTCACAGACTGTGTCCCCCTTGATGCTCTCAAGCAGAATAGCAGATACAGCATCCTGACTTGTAGTTGACCCAAAAGGCAAAACTCAAATGTGCCACCTAAGTTTTTAAATGACCAGATATACTGGTCAGCACCTTTCCACGGAGGTTTGGTGTTTGTTGGTTGGTTGTTTTTTTGTTTTAAATTTACCCTCCATTAGGTGAATGGCCAAAGGAATCGGTTCTAGAGGCTCCACTTCTACCAATGGATTACCAAGGGAGACTGGGCTTCCTCCTACTGTTCACTTGGTACATGATAACCATTTTGTTGGTAAGAATTTGACCCAATTTCTCACCGACCTGAGGGAAAAATGTTTTGAGGGCCAGTTTTATGGCCCTCAGTTCAAGATATTTATATACAGATTTGTTTTCCTGAGGAAAAGATTATTCAAATGGAGAAAAAGTTATGTTTGAGCCCCTTCCTTAGTATAAAAATAAAGATATTTTCTAACTAGTCAGTGCTTCAAAGGAGCTTCCCCATCCTAAATTTGAAGCATCCTTTCCTATCATGACCCCAGGGAACAAACGGGATCCCCTCTCTGGATGTTTTCTGGACAAGTCAATAGCAAAGAATCTTTCATATGTTGTAGGATGGGGGAAGAGACCCGTATCTCCTTAAAAGGCATAGATGGCAGGTAAGCCTGATTTATCCATTTTTGCAAGAGTCTGATCCTCTCCCAAATGCTAAATATGACATTCTCTTCTTTACAGGCATTACCACCTAGTAAGGGCTGAGGCATTTTCGCCACATTGAAAAGACACAAACTTCTGCTATGTGATTTATCAATTCTGTTATAGAGAGGGACTTTAGTCTCAATAGCTGTCAAACACACACCATTCATGAATGCTAAAGAAAAATAAAATATAAAAAGTATTTAAAAGCTTCTGGATATTAGCAGAATGTCTTGTTTTGATTAAATGAAGGTTTCAACCTCCTGTTACTGTATCATGTTTTCCCTCTCCATGAAATAATTGTAACAGGAGTATTTGGGGGGGGAAATTGAAGTACTTTCTCCCTTCTTCCAGAGAATGTGCATATTCACTAGGGTGGAAGCTGAAGGGGGCTTACAGTTAAATAATTCCATACATGAAAAATTTAGTAATTGACCATTTCTAGTCAAAGTCCACGCACTAAAATTTACTAAAATTAAGCAAAATGATATTTTGTGGCTCACAAATAGGACTTACATACCAGGAAGACCCTGGTTATAGTGTAACTAGAAATATAGTTTTTGTTCCATTTAAAATATGTTTTAAGGACCTTCTTGTTTATAAAGTATTTTCTAGTTGTATACCAATACTGCCACCTACTGGTATAGCAGCTGCAAGTGCCTGTTTCAAATCTTAAGAGCCACATTCCCTGGATAGCCTGTAGATCAGTGGTTCCCAAACTTTAACCACCTGTGAACCCCTTTCATTAAAAAGTCAAGTCTCGTGAACCCCCTCCTAAAAATTAATATTTCCAGGGATATTCTCTGTGACCTGAGTATAAATTATAAAAGCAGTGATCTTGGAAATATAAAATTTGTTTTTTTTGACATGCTTATTACACACTATTATTAATTATGTATCGTGACAGTATTTTTAGTACATTATGAAAACGGCAACACACTTCTAAGCTCACACTTTCGTAGGCTGTGTCACTTTGAATAAGCCTGTTATAAGACCAGGCTCCTAGGTTTCATCAAGGAGTATCAGATGTGAAACAGCAGGAAGGTATTTAAGAAGCAAACTCAAAGAGTTCCTCCTACACAAGCATTCAGGTCTTGAGCAGTCCAGGCAAACAATGCGCATTATAACAAAGCTTAAACTTGTTTTTAAAATTATTATGAAGAACAATACCTGCTGCCTATTTAATTTTAAAAACAGCAAAAAATATCCACTTCCCTTTCCATTTCTTACAAGGAGTCTTGAAGTTTAAATCTCCTCAGTGTGATAGAGATGCTTGCTTTGATCTGCTTAGCTCTTGGAAGCCTAGGAGATCTGGGCTGCCCAGGGTCCCTAGGGACAACTCTGTCCGCCATTAGGGAATTTTTCCCAGAGAACCCCCTGTAGCATTTCGCGAACCCCAGTTTGGGAACCACTGCTATAGATTAATTCAAGCAATTTCATGTTACCAGTTTAGTGTTTGTGGTCCAAGATAAAATCTGTCTTTTCTAAAAATCAGTTTAGTTTGCTCCTCATCACATTACTACAGAGCAGAGTTACAGTACATTTCTTACCTTAACATGTTTGGATTTCTTTTAAATGCAAACTTAAATCTCATAATGTTTGGTTTTGGAAGAATTATAGTATTCCTCTTTTTTATTCTTAAATTTATACATATTCTCAACCTTAATTCCATTTTAACTGTTTGAATGTCTAGGAACTTTATTTTTTAATTACAGTTTCATACATGAACATTAAACAAGAAACCCACTGAATTATACCATGCAATGTTTCTGACCGACTGTATCAACTTTTTTTTTTAAGTTTTTAACTTTTAAGGCCAGATTCACCGTACAGCAAAGCAGTACAAAGCTGTAAGAACATACCAGCCAATTAAGCTGAGTTTACAGATGCTTTGCATTGCCAGCACAACACAAAGCAGGTGAAAGCCCACTGATGAAGCTACCCTTTTATTTGCAATTGAATTATTTGTTTAGACAGTGTTAGTGAGCCCGGTGGTAGGTGAAGGGGGAACACTGAAAGCCTACTCCCTGAGTCCCAATGTCTCTATGCTGCAAGGGCTCCCCTGCACTTTTGCCCAAGTTACCCTGGTAGCGCTGTCTCAATGCACAGTGAAACCAAGGCCTAAGTGTCATGGGAAATCTTTCTGCCACCACTGCTTAAGATAGCATGCTGTCACAATCTTTAGAGAGCAGTTACAGTTGGGCTAAGTAATCTACCAGTGAGAACTTTTGACACATTTCCAATCTCCCTCCTACAAGAGTTGTTACAAATCAACAGAACTGTTGCATTCAAATTGGCTTTAAAGGAAGCCCAGTGAATGGTTGTGTTACTTCTAATGTCACAATGGCCCAACTTGTTGACCAAAGACCACCTCTAGCCTGCATAACCACAACAGTTGGATAAAACAATCATTAATAAAAAAGGACTTACGAGTAAATGTTGTTCTTCAAGAGTTGTCTCTATGCAGTCACATTAAAAGGATATGGTGCCTATGTCTATGAGCTGTGGAATCATGTAGAAGAGCAGTGTCCAATGAGAGGAAAGGGAGCTCAAGGACACTCTTCCACTAAGATGACACCATCAGATCAGTCTATAAGAAAGTGTACTCTCCCATCTCAGTTTCTTTTCCCTAGTCTATAGTGTCTGGAAATAGAAAATTCCAAGGCAGAGGTGAAGATGGGGAAGGAGGGGCGAGGGGGGGGTTGCAAGTAGGGATGTAAGAGTTTAAACTCCACCCAGCTGCCACCCTGTTGCCTCCCGGCAGCCGGAGATCCTGGTGGACATGGGACCAGCCGCCGGGGAACCCAGGCGCCTCGGGATGCCGGTTGACAGCAGAGCCCCAGGTGCTCTATGCCAATAGGAGACCACCTCCAATTAAACCACCCCCAACAGGCAGAGTAGCTACATCCAAGAGTGCTAAGAGTTGGGGAGAAGGCAGGGAATAGACAAATGCCCTTCATTTAGTTAAAAAAATCCTGAAACGATGGGGAATGTGACTTTGACATTATGAAATCAGAAATATAGAAGGAAATGGCTTAAATGAAATTACTATAATGGTGACTGCAGAACTGGTTGAAAGACCATACTCAGAGTAGCCATTAGTTGTTCGCTGTCAAACTGTGAGGGCGTATCTAAGGGGTCAGGCCTAGGTTCAGTATCACTCAATATTTTCATTAGTGGCTTGGATAATGGAGTAGAGAGTACGTTTATAAAATTGGCAGATGACAGCAAGCTGGGAGGGGTTGCTTGCGCTTTGGAGGATAAGATTAAAATTCAAACAGACATGATGAATTAGAGTCTTGGTCTGAAATCACCAAGATGAAATTCAATAAAGACAAGTGCAAAGTACTTTACATAGGAAAGAAAAATCAAATGCACAACTACAAAATTGGGAATAACTGGCTAGGTGGTAGTACCACAGAAAATGATATGGGAGTTACAGTGGATCATAAATTGAACACAAATGAACAATATGATGCAGTTGCAAAAAAGGCCAGTATCATTCTGAGATATATTAAAAGGGCTGTCATATGTCAAATAAGGCAGGTGACTGTCCCGATCTACTCAGCACTGGTGGGGCCTCAGCAGGAGTACTGTGTCTAGTTCTGGGCGCCACACTTTAAGAAAGGTATGGACAAACTGGAAAGACCAGAGGACAGCAACAAAAATGGTAAAAGGTTTAGAAAACCTTTCTACAAGGAAAGGTTAGAAAACTGGACATGTTTCTTGAGAAAAGACGAGTGGAGACCTGATAGTTTTCAAACAAGTTAAGGGCTGTTATAAAGAAGACTGGTCGATTGTTCATGTTCAAAGGTAGGGCAAGTAGTAATGGGCTTAATCTGCAACAAGGAAGATTTAGGTTGGAGATTAGGAAAACATTCTAATTATAAAGGTAGTTAAACTCTGGAATAGGGAGGCTATGGAATCTCCATCATTGGAGGTTTTTAAGAACAGGTTACATAAACTACTGTCAGCCATGGTTCAGGTCAGGGATTGGCAACCTTTGGCACGTGGCTCACCAGCGTAAGCACCTGGCTGGCCGGGCCGGTTTACCTACCTGCCCCGTCGGCAGTTTCCGCCGATCGCAGCTCCCACTGGCTGCGGTTCGCAGCTCCAGGGTAATGCAGAAAGCGGCGTGGGACGAGGGATGTACTGGCTGACGCTTCCCGTAGCCCTCATTGGCCTGAAGCAGCGAACCGCAGCCAGTGGGAGCCGCGATCGGCTGAAACTGTCGACGTGGCAGGTAAGCAAACCAGCCAGGCCCACCAGAGTGCTTACCCTGGTGAGCCATGTGCCAAAGGTTGCCAATCCCTGGTCTAGGTTAACTTGGTCCTGCCTCAGTGCAGGGGACTGGATTCAAGGTCTCTTCCACCCCAAAATTCCTATGATTCTAGGTCAGATGAATCAGTTTCTGAAAGGCCAGTTTATAGTTGGATAGGATAGTATTCACCATCTTCCCAGTCAGCTCTCGGAATTGTTTTTGTTCATCCAGAAAACAGAAAGGAAACCTCCATCTGGTGTTCAGGTAAGGCAGCATTGGTCTCCACAATCAGCGGAGGGAGTTTCCATCCGATCAACATATACCTGGCCTCTCTTCCTGCAGAGGCAGAGCCTCTGGTACTGGTATTAATGACTCCACTGACAGTGCTGGGCATACAGCGCAGACATGCGCTCTCAAAGAAAATGGCACCTGGGGTAGGATTGGCACCAGGCAAATTCTCCATGCTGGCATCTCTGGTGGCAGGAGGGGAATCAATGCTGATGTTAACACTGGTGTCGTACTGGGTTTGGTGGCATTTAAGAGATTCGTCATGGACTTCTCTATGTAGGACCACACGAGTAACTGAAGAGGGCTCTGCATGTCTTTCCATGCCAATGGAAAGAAACTGAGCTCTCTGGCAGAACATGCACAGCTGGTGTTATGGGAGAATTAAACTTGACATTACTGCAGCCAGTCATTTTGTGTGTCCAGCCACTACTAGCATAAAACCAAACAACACGTAGAGGGAATCATCATTAGGGCTTTGAGAGGCAAGCCCAAATAGCTGCATGATTACAGTTTTGCTAATCAGACTAGGAGGATGGAACAGAGTTAATGTACCATGAGAGTGGAAGGAATGTTTGGACAGCTGACCTTGGTTTTAAGTGCCCCAACATACAAGTTTTATTGTTATGATTAGAAATGCTTTGATAAAAGATAATAAGTAATGTGCTGAAACTAGGAGAATTGGTGACCTACTAGGGGTTATTATATTGACACACTAGGAGTTATGTGCTTTGTTTAAGTTAGCGATAAAAGGTTAAGCAAAAGACTTTGGAGCAGTCTGAGGGAGCTTTTATTAGGGCAAGGAGCCAACACCTAAACTCCCCATCAGCTGGATGAAAGGAGGGCCCCCTGGAAGACCGGCTGGGAATCACTTGAAAGCATCACCTATAACGTTTGGGATGCTCTGAACCTATTGCTATAGCATATACGTGTGTGTGCTTGAGACCTAATAAAGTAGTTCTAGGTAAAAGAACTCTGGCTTGTATCTAAGACAGAAGAGCTGTGTCCCCATTGATTTATTCCTGACACCATCTGGAGAGAAACAATTAAGTTACCAGTGCTTTGGGTTCAGAAAACCCAGAGTAACACTGGTACTGAAGGTATTCAGTGTTCCTCCAGGATGTTACAGAGTCAAGCAGCTGAGACACAGCCAACAGCTTCAGTGGGAATTCCTCAAAGGGGAAAGTGGATTGTCACATTCCAGGGTGCAATCTAGATCAGTAAGGGATTGTGTCACCGCCTGCCCTGCAACCTTGGTTACCTCGCTATGCTTTGCTGTTGTAGCTCCCCACCTGAGCTACTCAAATGGTCCACCAGCATGGTCCACCCTGAGTGTCTGTATAGCTGTAGTCCTGGTCCAGTAGCTCTGATCCCAGCAGCCTGTCAGCAACACTCTAGTCACACCTTGGCTTTCACCAGCTTTGGTTACTACTTGCAGGGTGACCCCAACACACTCCCAGTTCCGAATTTTCCCAAAACATGTGTTCTGCACTGTCCAGCCCTCTTCTGGGAAGAGTCCCTAAAGGAAACATGCCGGTGGCAGAGAAGGAAAACAATGCTGCCTCCTCTTCGGACTCTGAGTTTGAATACTTTCTTTTCATTTTCCTCAGAGCAGGATTACACAGAGATCCAGAAAACTGTTTTTTGGTCACAGAGTTGGCTAATGGCACTAAAGGAGTCTTCAATGCAGATATAGGCTTCAGTGACAGTGCAGACTGCCCAGGTGAAGTCTGCAGCTCCAGACAGTACAGGATAGGAATCTTGGCCACTGTAGGCACTGGCCTTGGGGAGCTGGACCTCAGGCTCGACAATGAGGGAGACAAGTCAGGAGCAGCTTGATGTGTCTCAAGTGTCTTTACAGAAGACCTGGGCAAAGAACCAGAACTCAAACCTCTCATAGGAGTAGCAGGATGGTCCAACTGGAAGCTTACCAAAGTAAAATGAACTTGCACCCTGAGATGCCCCTCATTCCTCAGTCAAGGAATAAAAGCATGGCAAAACTGTGCACTGAGATACTATGTGCAATTCTCCCAGGCACAGAAGACACCAAACACATCTCTGTCTCAGAGAAGATAGCTGAGTGGGTTGCATCTCTTTTGAACCCTCTATGGGGTTCAAGACCTGCCATGATTTTGGGGATAACCCAAGGCTAATTGTCCCAAGTAACCTAACACTAACAACAGCTTGTTTTCTTTGAATAGTTCCTAACTAGTCTCATGAACAGGAAAGGTATTTCCATTAGCTCTCGTGGCAGCAAAGAAGGAACTGAGGCGTGGGGGGGGGGGTGCACTCCCATATACAGATGGAGCTGATGACATCATCCTAGCACAAGAGTGCTCCTGCCCTTTGCACTCAGCAGACACTGCTTTTCTATACAGCTGCACAGCACAACATCAGAGGCACCATATCCCATGCGTGTGAATGCACAGAGACCTTCAAAGAATAAGCCAGAACTTTTTTGGACATAAACAGCAATACTGCCTTCCACTAATGCAAGCTCCATCAAGCATTTTCTAGCCTTTGCAAAGCCTCAAACTAGAGATTTTGTGTGTCTCAAGGAGAGGCTCAGAGTTTTCAGCTGCAATGGTGATTACAATTGTATTTCCATGATAGACTTATTCATAAATTATCCTTAAGAATGCTTATAACTTGAACTACATCACTCCTTCATTCAGTTTTTTGCTATACGATTCAAACTGGTGACAGGCAAAATATAATTTTTGATCATTTTTTCTATGCTTTGGCCTGACTAGTAACTCAGTTTATACTGAAGATATTCCAAAATAGCTCACTGTTGCATCAAAGGCAACACCAACTGAAGAGGTCTTCTGGGACTTAAATAATAAGATCTGAAAAGATCTTTCAAAATACATTTCAACTGTTTAGATAATCTCTTGAGATCCTGAATATCAAGTTTCAAATTTATCGTTGATGCAGTGCACAAACATGAATAGTTTCTTGTTTAAAGTTGGCCTCCATACTACTTAAACAGTTCATATTCACCGCTACACAATCTGAATTCAGAGCAACTAGTTTTGACTTGAGTTATTCAATCTTGTTACCTGCAACTCCTAAAGCAGTTTTCTGTGCAATATGATCAGCTGTAGCAGAAAATGATGTGTACCAATTCTTGTTCAGCTACAGACTTGTCACTGGATCAGCCATCAAAATTCCAATGATAGTTTGATGTATTCCAGTCATTTTTCAAATTTTTTTTTTTATAAAGTCAGCTGTAACAAAATACTAAAGAAAGCCCAAAATCAAATCAAACTGTTTCACAGCAGACAATCAAACTGTAGCCAATTTTACCCACTCAGCCTTGGTTGGCAACTGAAACTATCACTTGTGTTCTGGCAAAGACAACTGCCTTTGAACTATCTAACCGTGGTCTATAGTTTAGAAGGTTCTATTGCTCTGCTCTATCTTCTCTCTTCCTTACCATTAAGCCATCTCAGCCCCCTGAACCCTCCAGCTACTCTCCCCATCTGACTGGCAGATCTATGTTGCTGCACCTTAGAACGGAGGAAACTGGACACTTTTTCATGAGGAGGTAGCATTCCTACTTGTCCTGGACTTCTGAACAACAGAACTTTTCCCAGCCTGGGTAGTGTCCACATCTTATACAACACAGAGCCCATGCCCAAAGGCTCACTGTCATAGGTTCATGTTTTCTCAAAGACATCCTTCAAGAACTTCATGGTAGCTACAATAAATTTTGCATGCTAAAATTTATCAAATTTGAGGGATCAGGAGGTAAAGCTTTCAACAGCAGACTCTGGGTACACCTTCACATTCTTCATGGAACCAGAATGGAGGAAAATCTGATAACACACTCAAAAGTAGCAACGCATAACAAACACAAACAAGGATAGAGATATTACAGCCCAATAGGCATCTCTCAATGTTTTTAATCCAACACTGAGGACTGATTCCTGCTCACTGAAATCCAAGGGAGTCTTTCCATCATCTTTAGTGGGAGCTGGTTAGGGCTCTTATATAATGATACGCAATTTATAGATTAGATAGTCAATGAAAACAAACTCTTCTTCAGTACATCATATACAGTTTGATTTGAAATGCCTGTTTTAAAAAAATACCTACCAAACCATAAGGTACAGATACACCTCTACCCCGATAGAACGCGACCCGATATAACACAAATTCGGATACAACACGGTAAAGCAGTGCTCCGGGGGGGCAGGGCTGCGCACTCCAGTGGATCAAAGCAAGTTCGCTATAATGTGATTTCACCTATAACGCGGTAAGATTTTTGGCTCCCGAGGACAGCATTATATCGAGGTAGAGGTGTATTGTCAAAAACGCAGCCATGTAAAATTGACACCTCCTTTGTCAGCAGATCTTAAGATGTACCTGGATATTTTAGTGACAAAAATGTGTACTTCTTTAAACTCCTGTTAACACTGTAGAGTCTATATAACAACGATCAAGTTTGCTGGATTCTATTCTAGCTCCTCTCTAAAAAGAGAGATTAAACAAGTTCCAATAACAGGGAAAGTTTCACATTCAATTACATCTGTAACCCCATTGAGGATAATGCACAGGATAACTGAGGGCACAATTTGGACTGCCGAACCTTATTGGTGGCGACACACAAGCCAGAAAGAACAAAGCTTGATTTTCAGACAGCAGGCAGAGTCTGCAGGGCTAGCACAAACTTTATTTAAAACTACTTAAAAAGAGAAAATTTTATACTGAATTACATTTAAGGCACTGAAATGAAGCTCTACTTATTTTCTAGTCACTTTTCAGTTGCCCTGAAACTCAAAATAAACTTCTCCATAGTCTACTTTTTAAAAATGATTCACAAATATCAAGAAAAATACACCAACTCTGGGCGTTATGTGCTAAGTGAACTGAAAAGTAAATGAAGCATTCAGTGTATTACTCACTTCAATTTTGGGGGTGGAGGGTCATGGCAGAAGAAAGTCTCACCTACCTAGATACACAGACTGCTAACTCTTTTTGCTTCATGTCAACAGTCCAGAGTACACTCTTCTGGAAATATCACATCTACCAAGAAAAGCCACTAGGACCAGCCCGGCACAATAGGAGTATATAGGGATATTTTAAAAAATAAATAATTAAATCAAAGACAAGCCCTTGTTTTGTTTTCCAGGATATAAAAATAGGGGGAAAAAACCTATGAATCCATACATTACAATTAATGTTCAACACCTACACTCACCAGTCTAGCTTTATAGTCCTGTTGACAAGCAGAGTACAAATGGAAGGGTTACAGAGAGAATCTACCTCAGAGAATCAGGGGGGGAAAATAAGGAAATCAAATTTCCTGATAAGTTATAAGCTGTGTGTTTCTCTTGCCTTTGCTAATTGAAGCATTCAGCACATAACATTGCATCAGTTTAGTATCTGAGATCATGTGTCACATAGAAATAGAATTCTACAGCCTATTAGAGTACAAAAATGTTTAGATCCCTGCAGTAGTGAAGACTTAGACAATGCAGCGATTACCTAACTGAATTACTTAGTCAGGAAAAACACTATCTCAGGCCTTGGCTGTAACTTGGACAAATCCCCTGTAGATATTGACAGCCAACCACTACTGTAGCCATGCTGAGCGGCAAGCGCTTAGCCTAGACAGGCAAAGACAATTTAAACAGCGATTTGCACTAATCCATTTTCTCCAACTGATAAAATGAACTAGTGCAAATCATGGCTTACAGCACCTTTGCCTGTCTATGCTAGGTGTCTGTACCAGTGCAGCTACACTAATGACTGGCCACCTATGGAATGCCAGCTGAACCACCAATGAACTTCACACAATTGTAGCCATAGTAAATCTGCAGAACTGGTTAACTAGAGTATAAAAATGAGCTATAAGAAAAGCTTTATAAAAAACTGTGCTAAGGAAGCAGTTGTCAAGGTCTTCTATTGCCCATAACACATTTAAGTATATCCAAGGACAAACCTGAAAGTATCTTTCTGATAAAGTATTTTCTTACCTTTTCCAGGACTAAGGTTTTGGTCTATAAAAACCTTAAGCTCTCCATTGGCTTCAATTAGTCCAGCCTAGAAAAGAAAAGAAAAAAATTTACATTTACAATATATGTAGAAAGCTGTAAGTTCTTTACTATTAATTTTAAAAGGTCTTATGTAATTTGTTAAGACTTCCCCAACCCAGGTTTCCAAATTAAAACTGCAACTAAATAACTATTGTATCTCCACCACAAAATGGCTAAGTATGTAGTAAATAAAATTTTGTGGAAAATGTCTGTTTAAAATACTTAAATAGCATACTAACAACTATACCGGTGACATAATCCACAGAAAAAAAATCACTAAGACCATCCCACAAAAAAAACAAAGCAGGGAGACAGAACAACAACAAATTTCTACATCATTATCCAGAATATGCTTACAAAATTGTCAGTAAAATTATAATAAGCCTTGAGTTAAGAATAAATATCATAAGTATACATATATGTGCTACCTCTTAATGATCAATAAAACTCAATTTCCTGAACTTATTAACTGCTAAATAGGTTAGTAGCCAGGCCCCACCTGGCAACAGTTGGAAGAAAAGGACAAAAACAACGAGGAGTCTGCTGGCACCTTAAAGACAGATTTATTTGGGCATAAGCTTTCATGGGTAAAAAACCTCACTTCTTCAGATGCATGGAGTGAAAATTACAGATACAGACATAAATATATATTGGCACATGAAGAGAAGGGAATTACCTTACAAGTGAAGAACCAATGTAGAAGGCCAATTCAGTTAAGGGGGATGTGGTCCACTCCCAATAATTCATGAGGAGGTGTCAATACCAAGAGAGGGGAAATTGCTTTTGTAGTGAGCCACTCCCAGTCCCTATTCAAGCCCAAATTGATGGTGTTAAGTTTGCAAATGAGTTGTAGCTCTGCAGTTTCCCTTTGAAGTCTGTTTTTGAAGGTTTTTTTTGTTGAAGAATGGCAACTGGGAGCTGGGGGGGGGGAGGAGAAGAGCAGCGCCAGGGAGCTGCTGGGGGAGGCGGCACCCATGACATCTAGGAGCTGGGGGGGCCCCCTTGGCACCTGTGGCAGTGAGGATTTGCTGGGAGCACCCCCTGTGGGGGCTCAGCGCTCCAGTCACTGCAATGACTAGGAGCTCCAGGGTCCGCTGATGCACGAAGCAGCTGGGAGCGAGCTGCCAGGAACCCCACCTCCTGAGGCAGCTGGGAACTCCAGGGCCCCTGCCGGTTGACAGCTCCAGCCCCGCCACCCAGGGGTGGAAGTGGAATATGTCATGGAAGTCACAGATTCCATGATGTAAACTTAGCCTTACTGAATAGTTTCGAACCCAGGACTCACCCCCTAGAGGACCGCATTAGACACACCTTGCCAATTTGACACAAACCATTGGTAACTACTTTTTGAATATGGTCTTTCAACCAGTTGTGCATCCACCTTACAGTAATTTAATCTAGACCACATTTCGCTAGTTAGCTTATAAGACTGTCAGGGAGATCTATATCAAGAGCTTTACTAAAATCAAGGTATGTCATGTCTACTGCTTCCCCTCCTCCACTAGATCAATAATTCTATCAAAGAAGGAAATCAAGTTGGTTTGGGGTGATTTGTTCTTGACAAAAATCAACACTGACTATCCCTTATAATCCTATTTACTCCTGGGGGAATTCTGCACCATTACATGAATGAATAATCAATGACCCGTGCATATTTTTAGTTTTTCCACGCAGAAAAAAAGCTTCTGCTGAAAAGTTGTTGCAGTTCCACCTCTCCCCCCCCCCCCAACAGAGGGCACTGTGGTGATAGAACACAGCAGCAGCTCCCAGACAGCTAGGGAAGAGAGAAAACCTGCAGAGCCTTCTTCTCAGCGGACCTTTGAGTCTTCAGCTGAATGGAGTGTTTCATCCTTTCTGCTGCTAAAAACCTCCATCCCTTCAAAGGCTAGGTCCTCTACAGTAATTCTGTATGCCAGATGCTGGCAGCTACGAGGCCAGTCTCATCTTGACAGAGATGGCTAACTGATGTCATGGCCATGTTGGACACAGCCATGGCCATCTATAACACAGTTCTCACCTCCATCTGGCCCTCTTATGTCCTGTAGCTTGTATCTTCAACAGGAAGGTAGTGTCTTTGGAGGAACTTCATAACTCTTCCTCCCACATCCAACCATTAGAAAAAATAAAAAAGAGTGGCAGTGTCTACCAAAGTCCCTTTGCCAGCTTCCAATACCATTGTTGATAGGGAGGGTGCTCCTGTCAGGGGCTGTAGAGCTCAGTATGCCGTAGAACTTTTGGACTTTTCCTGGAACACTGTGCTTTCATCATCCAGTGTCTTTGATCTGCGACATGAGATCTTGGAATGTCCTGACGTCATCAACTGCCCTTGTAAGGGATGGTGTGTCTACCTCATCTGGCCAGGACGTGGACTTTAGACTGAGTCACAGGTTGCTACTAACTCCTCATTGTTACAGCAGAATTGAGGCTACTAGCCCCTGATGGCAGAAAGTTTGTATTAGGAAGGGAAAGATGCAAGCTGGATGCACACCATGCTCTGACCAAAAGGGCTTGAAGTCTCCGTTCACAAGTCCAAATAGTGGACTGAGAAGACCAGCAGGGTGGCTTGGTAACAGCACACAAAATACTGGATCATCTCTTCTCCCACACAGCCTCTGCCAGCAACAAGGTAGATAAAAATCATTTTAAAAAAAATGATTTTTTTTTATTTAAATCTGATTGTTTTGATAAAATGCTTCTTGAGGAAAAAACCTATCTAAAGATAGTTGTCATTAAGCTACATCTTTGAGCTATAATGTCTTATCATGGAATAAGGATTATAAATTCTAATTCTATAGTATGAGACAATATATTCATGGAATGTGTAAGAAAATTTTGTAAATGAGTACCAATAGTTTATGGATTAGGGGACCCAATCTTATGGGGTTCCAGAGGCTTCTGTATAGATTATTTAGGTTAAACTTTCTATCTACCGAATAAGACTCAGTGGTCAGTCTAGAAGATACCAACAGAGATGCTTAGTTTTGCAGATCTCAAACTCTGGATTTGTGTCTCTAGAGATAACATGCTTGTTAACAGCAAAAATGTTTAGTTAGTTATTTAACTAGCTAACTAACTTACCTCAACCCTCTTGCCCCTCTGCAAATTTGTGTACACCGAGTCAATCCCTTACCTCTCTCTAAAAGTGCAAAGTTTCAAAAAGTTAAATTAATAGAAGATTGTTGTGGGCACAATAGATCTGGACAAGGAGAAGAAGTCTGGAGATAAATGCGAGAAGGGAGGGACAGGCAACAGAAACAAAAGTGAAACTGTTTGAGCAGCATATTTCAGAAGTCTTGAGGTCTGAGTGTAGCTTTCATTGATTTGAGATCTACCATACCATTCTCTCACTAGAAGGGAAAACCTGTATTGGCAGCAGGCCATAAAGAGAGACCCAGTTTGGGAATATTTTAATGAAGTTCCTCTACCTGTGGGTAAGACAGGCATGCATGAAAAATGCAAACAGTGCAACAAATAAATGCAAGGCTTGGTTGCCCGAATGAAACAACATCATGAGAAGTGTTCCTTCTCAGGAGGAAGCTGCGTTGATGAGGATGATGAAAGGAACGTGTCTGAACATGCAGGACCTTCAGGTTGGTAAACATTTTTATTTCATACTTCTTTCTTAAGGACTGCCTGTCTTCCTTCTGGACCATTCTTGAATTCTCATGTTTGAGATAAAAATATAGTTGTTATTCTATGGTACTATCATTTTAGATGCAGTTGTGATAGCAGATCTTCCTTTTACAATTTCACCTTTCAAGTAGTACTGAGTGTCAGTGAATGCAACAAGTAATACTAAAGGAGCAGTATGGTAATAAAAAACAAACAACTGCACTGACTTATTTTGTTTAGGAGAATCCATCCTCAACATACAGGATTCTGAAGACTATCCACCTTCAAGATCACCATCATTTTCTATAATTTCAGAGTTATCTGCCAAATATAGTGTTTCAGTCATATCATGTATGTCACATAGCCACAGTATCTCACCAGTAGCAAAAAAAAAAAAATCTCCATCATCCGGAAACCACCACAAATAAGTTTGTAATCTGTTGTTTCTTATAACAAAGAAGCCACTGATGAAAAAATTGCCCCGTTTCTTCATGCAACAAACTCTCCTTTCCGTATGATTGGGAACCCACACTTCATTAACATGGTTCAGTCATTAAGACCAGGATACAGTCCACCCAACAGAGCAGATATCGCAAACAAATTGCTGGATAAAGTATCAGGGGGTAGCCGTATTAGTCTGCATCTACAAAAACAACAAGGAGTCCGGTGGCACCTTAAAGACTTCGGATGCATCCGAAGAAGTGACGTTTTTACCCACAAAAGCTTATGCCCAAATAAATCTGTTAGTCTTTAAGGTGCCACCGGTCTCCTCCTTGTTTTTGCTGGATAAAGTGTATGAAAGAGAAATTGAGCAGTGTGCAAAAGGTCTAGAGGGTAAAATTGTTAACCTGAGTCTTGATGGGTGGAGCAATATCCACAATGATCCTGTTGTATGTGCTTGTATGACAGCAGAAGAAAGGAATGTCTTCCTTACAGAAACAACTGATACATCAGGAAATGCACACAAAGCAGAATACGTACAAGTAGCAGCAGTAAAAGCTATAACAAACTGTGGGGAAAAAATTCAAATATCTAGTACGCAGCTTGGTCACTGACAAAGCTGCAAATGTATCCAATATGAGAATAAATTTAGAAGAGTCCCAAGCTAATAACATACAGTTGCAGTGCTCATTTGATGCACCTTCTAGCCAAAGACTTCAGTGTTCCACAAATAAAGGCTAATGTTGTTGAAATTGAAAAGTACTTCCATAACAACCACTTTGCTGCAGCTGTTCTGAAAAAAGTGAGAGGAACCAAGCTAACTCTTCCACAAGATGTGTGATGGAATTCAGTAATGGACTGTTTTGAGCACTATATCAAGAACTTGCCTAATTCGATGACCGTTTGCGAACAAAAGAGTGAAAAAATAGATGACACCATCACAGCCAAAGTTCTCAACATTGGGCTTAAGAGAAATGTTGAACAGACACCGAGTACTCTGAAGCCTATTTCTGTAGCTTTGAACAAAATGCAGGGAAACAGCTGTTTTATTGCTGATGCTGTTGAAATTTGGAAGGAATTGAGTGAGATCTTAAAAAGAGAAGTATGCAATGACAGAGTTAAATTACAAGCATTAAAAAAAACGAGTGGGACAAGCATTATCTCCAGGTCATTTTCTTGCAAATATTCTCAATACTCAGTATCAGGGTCAAACCTTAACTCCTGAAGAAGAGGAGCTGACTATGACATGGACATCCAGCAATCATTCCTCCATAATGCCAACTATAATAAACTTCAGAGCGAAGGGTGAACCATTCAAGAAATATATGTTTGCCGATGATGTTTTAAAGAAAGTCACACCAGTGAACTGATGGAAGTCACTTAAGCACTTAGATTCAGATACTGTTGAAGTGATAATCTCACTTTTAACAGCCGTAGCTTCTTCTGCCAGTGTCGAAATAATATTTTCTTCCTTTGGACTAATTCATTCCAAACTGAGAAATTGTTTGGGACCTGAAAAAGCAGGAAAGCTTGTTTTTCTTTTCCAGATTATGAACAAACAGGAAAATGAAGGTGAAGACGACTGAGTTAGCTGCAGAAGCCAATATTTTAAGTTTCTCACGTTGACCTGGCTGACACCGATTTATTTTTAATATTTCATTTAACTATTTTAGTTAAAAATAATTTTAACAAAAACAAATGTGATTTTAAAAAATGTGAATGTTTAAATTCAAAAATTCATATGCTCGTTTTGTTAAAATATTATATCTTTGCTGTTGAAGAAAAATATCCAGAATATAACACGCTGTTTTAGTTAACTAAAACAATTTAAATGTCTGTCTGGTGATGTTCTCCTCCTAATACAGCACAGCATGGCAAGAAAATCCTCCAAATATTAATGATCAGCCTTCGTTGAATTGCAGATAGTTCACCGCCCAATGACTTCATTTACCAAAGGTAATTGAAGCAGATATTTATGAAATAACTAAACAATCATTCGTTTTCTGATATAGCTGTAAAACTAATCTGAAAAGTTTTCAAAATAGATCACTTTAAAAATGTAAAGTGTGTACCTTCTAAAAATGAAACCTACATCTATCTCTGAGTTGTGAAGAATATGTATTAAGGTTATAAACCACCAAACAAGAATGCACTTTTATGCAGAAATCCATGATTAAATCGAGTCTTCCTGACTAGTGATTTAAATCAAATCCACCCAGGCCAGCAACACTCCTATGGAGCCTCAAATTTAAATTAAAGCTACCCCCACCCTTCCCCAGTGGAATCCCCAGGGACTGAAGAAGTGCAAATCAACAGCCCTTTTTCAGGCATAAGTTCTCCTTTCCAAACATAGATGCTCCAGCTGGTGTAGAAAGGCTGCAATTAAAACTCCCATATACCATCAGGAGTTAGTCAAGCTCAATAAATTGCTGTCAATCAGATCTCCTTTGCACATGTGCAGTTTCCTGGTTAGTTGAGTTAAATAAATGAATAAATAAAAAAAAAGAAAATCAGGCAACTTTTCAGATAGCTTTTTATAGCTGAGTTGACTGAAGCTCGACTGCTAGAATATCACAAAAATGAGTCAATTTTTCTGTAAGAAAGAATCTAGGGCCATGATACCGCCTAGAACTTTGGTCTTTTAGACTATTCTTGAGGCAATACTTAACTGTACTTATAGTTTAGATCTGCAGAAAGGTAAACTTATTGCTTTGATTACATCTTGCTACTTATCCCCACCTTTTGAGCAATATTTGCATAGGCGCTGACTCTGTGGGTGCTCCAGAGCTAGAGCACCCATGGGGAAAAATTAGTGGGTGCTCAGCACCAACCAGCAGCCCCGCTGATCAGCTCCTCTCTGTCTCTCTCAGCACCTCCCGCCTGCCAGTGATGAGCTGTTCAGCGGCATGCAGGAGGCGCTGGATGGGAGGGGAAGGAGCGGGGGCAGGAAGAGGCGGAGCGAGGGCAGTGTGTACTCGGGGGCAAAAACTGGCAGGGCTAGGGCCTTGGAGGAAGGGGTGGAGTGGCAGCAAGGCCTTGGGTGGAGCAGGGATCAAGCACCCTTGAGAAAACCAGAAAGTTGTTGCCTCTGCACAACTGTGTCATCTAAAATGCTTGGAAAGAGGCGGGGTGAGGGCAGAAAGAGGCGGGGCAAAGGTCGAGCACCCCTGAGGAAACCAGAAAGTCAGTGACTCTGCACACTTGTATTATCTAATAGCTCTGAAACTTACTTTTGTTTCCACTGAAATCACTCTGCTCAGCAACAGCTAAGATTATACCGTCCATAGCTCACACAAGTTAAATTACTGCCTTGTCTCTTTCTTTCACCAAAGAAAACATTTAAGAGTCCATAGCTAAAATGCAGTGCAAATCACATTTCTAAGAAGTCAACAACCTCTTAGAACCTATAAATATCTTAAGATACATGTGTGCCAGTGGCCAATAACAGATCTCTCTGCTGGACAAGTTGCCAATACCAATAGTTTTCTTCTCTTGTAGGGAGCAGACAACTGAGCATAGAATCTCCTGCATTCACCCAAGACTACATAAAGAACTCAATATCCTGCAAGTGACTTAAGCACTTTGTTTGCTAGTCTAAGCAAGTATGAATAGCAGGAGTGACAAGAGTTTCATTAACTCATTATACTGGGCTGCTTCTCCAAATTTCACTCCTTTGCCACTACTACACTGTCATTCCTGGGGGAATTCTGTGCCAAAAAATTAAAAATTATGCGCCCAATATTTTCAAATTCTGCATATTTTATTTGTCAAAACAACAATATAATCACACCAGTTTTAACTTTTCTTAGGCCTGGTCTACACTACGGGTTTAGGTTGACTTTAGCAGCGTTAAATCGAATTAAGCCTGGACACGTCCACACAACGAATCCCTTTCTTTCGACTTAAGGGCCCTTTAAACCGGTTTCTTTACACCACCTTCGACGAGGGGATTAGCAATATAAATCGGCCTTTGCAGGTCGGAATTGGGGTAGTGTGGATGGAATTAGACGTTATTGGCCTCCGGGAGCTATCCCACAGTGCTTCATTGTGACCGCTCTAGTCAGCGCTCTCAACTCAGATGCACTGACCAGGTAGACAGGAAAAGACCCGCGAACGTTTGAATTTCATTTCCTGTTTGCTCAGTGTGGAGAGCACAGGTGACCACGCAGAGCTCATCAGCACAGGTAACCGTGATGGAGTCCCAGGATCGCAAAAGAGCTCCAGCATGGACCAAACGGGAAGAACGGGATCTGCTCGCCATATAGGGAGATGAATCAGTGCTAGCTGAACTCTGTAGCAGTAAAAGAAATGGCAAAGTATTAGAAAAGGTCTCCAAGGCCATGAAGGACCGGGACCATAACAGGGACACACAGCAGTGTCGCGTGAAAGTTAAGGAGCTACGGCAAGCCTACCACAAAGCCAGAGAAGCAAATGGAAGGTCCGGGGCAGAGCCGCAAACTTGCCGCTTCTACGCGGAGCTGCATGCCATTCTAGGGGGTGCAGCCACCACTACCCCAACCGTGTGCTATGACTCCGTCAATGGAGAAACACACAGGGAAGACTGTTCGGGGAACGAGGAAGATGAGGATGGAGGTACTGTAGGTAGCTCACAGCAGCAAGGAAGCGGAGAAACCGGTTTCCCCAACAGCCAGGATATGTTTGTCACCCTGGACCTGGAACTAGTAACCCCCGAACTCACCCAAGACCCTCAGGGCACACAGGAGACCTCTGGTGAGTGTACCTTTGTAAATATTACACATGGTTTAAAAGCAAGCGTGTTTAATGATTAATTTGCCCTGGCAATCGCGGCCAGTACATCTACTGGAAAAGTCTGTTAACGTGTATGGGGATGGAGCGGAAATCCTCCAGGGACATCTCCAGAAAGCTCTCCTTCATCTACTCCCAAAGCCTTTGCAAAAGGTTTCTGGGGAGGGCTGCCTTACCCCGTCCGCCATGGTAGGACACTTTACCACGCCAGGCCAGTATCACGTAGTCTGGAATCATTGCATAACAAAGCATGGCAGCGTATGGTCCCGGTGTTTGCTGGCATGCAGACAATATCCATTCCTTATCTCTGTTATCCTCAGGAGAGTGATATCATTCACGGTCACCTGGTTGAAATGGGGTGATTTTATTAAGGGGACATTCAGAGGTGCCCGTTCCTGCTCTTCTGAACAGAAATGTTCCCCGCTGTTAACCACGCGGTGGGGGGAGGGGTGAAGTGATCATCCCAGAGAATCGCGCGCGCGCGTGTGTGTGTGTGTGTGGGGGGGGGGGGGGGGGGGGTTTAACTTGGGTTTGTGCCGCATATTAACCCGGAAACCGCAGCCCCTCCTTTTACATTGAAAACCCATTTTAAATGGCCAACCCAATTCATCCTTGATATGGGAAATGCGCTGCTGTTTGAAACCTTTCCCGCATGTTAAGAAGGTTAAAAAAGCCAAAAGACTGTGGCTTACCATGGCTGCCTGCAAGCCGAAATATGTTGCCTGGGGCACTGCGTGAGTGATCTCTCATACCAAACAGGCAGGCAGAGGAAAAATGCGACCTTGTAACGAAAGAGTGTACCCATTGTTCTCTAAAATGTGTCTTTTTTAACCACCTCTCCCTTCTCCTCCACCAGCTGCAAATGTTTCTCCTTCGCAGAGGCTAGTGAACATTAGAAAGAGAAAATGGAGGACGCAGGACGATATGTTCACGGAGCTCCAGATGTCCTCCCGCACTGATAGAGCACAGCAGAATGCGTGGAGGCAGTCAATGTCAGACATGAGAAAAGCACAATATGAACGAGAGGAGAGGTGGCGGGCTGAATGGCGGGATGAAAAGAGCAAGTGGCGGGCTGAAGATGATAGGTGGCGTCAGCTTGCAGACAGACGGCAAGAGTCGATGCTCCGTCTGCTGGAGCATCAAACTGATATGCTCCAGCGTATGGTTGAGCTGCAGAAAAGGCAGCAGGAGCAGAGACCGCCGCTACAGCCCCTGTTTAACCAACAGCCCTCCTCCCCAAGTTCCATAGCCTCCTCACCCAGACGCCCAAGAACATGGTGGGGGGGCCTCCGGCCACCCAGTCACTCCACCCCAGATGATCGCCCAAGCATCAGAAGGCTGGCCTTCAATAAGAGTTAAAGTTTTAAACTGCAGTGTGTCCTTTTCCATCCCTCCTCCCCCACCCATCCCAGGCTACCTTGGCAATTATCCCCCTACTTGTGAGGAATTAATAAAGAATGCATGAATGTGAAAAAACAATGACTTTATTGCCTCTGCAAGCGGTGCTCGAAGTGGGGAGGAGAGGGTGGGGTGGTTGGTTTACAGGGAAGTAGAGTGAACCAGGTCGGGGGGGTTGGAGGGTTCATCAAGGAGAAACAAAACAGAAGTTTCACACAGTAGCCTGGCCAGTCACAAAACTCGTTTTCAAAGCTTCTCTGATGCGCACCGCGCCCTGCTGTGCTCCTCTAACCGCCCTGGTGTCTGGCTGCGGTTCCCGGCCAATAGAAGCTGCAGAGCTGGAGTTCCTGGCGGTGGCAGTGTACAGAGCCCCCCTGGCCTTCCCTCCCCCTAGAAGCTGCAGAGACATGCAGAGCTGGGTAGGGCGCCTGCCACTGCCTGCCCCCCTTACCTCCCAGCACGGGTCCCAGTCCTTGCGGTGCCTCCTGCCTTCCCCCCAGCAATGTATATGTGAACCAAGAACTCTTTACAACAGAATAACTTTCAGCTAAAACACACACACACACACACTTAATTAGAACTCTATATAACAGTTCAGAAGACATTTTAATGCCTCACTCTTTCATTATATCAGGATCTAATTCTCTGTTACACTAAGATCCTTTACACTGTTCTCAGCAGCCAGGCGAGTTGCCTCAACCTCCCACCCCGCCATAAATGTCTCCCCCTTACTCTCACAGATATTGTGGAGCGCACAGCAAGCAGCAATAACAATGGGGATATTCTTTTCGCTGAGGTCTGAGCGAGTCAGTAAGCTGCGCCAGCGCGCTTTTAAACGTCCAAATGCACATTCCACCACCATTCGGCACTTGCTCAGCCTATAGTTGAACAGGTCCTGACTACTGTCCAGGCTGCCTGTGTACAGCTTCATGAGCCATGGCATTAAGGGGTAGGCTGGGTCCCCAAGGATCACAATAGGCATTTCAACATCCCCAACAGTTATTTTCTGGTCCGGGAAGAAAGTCCCTTCCTCCAGCTTTCGAAACAGACCAGAGTGCCTGAAGACGTGAGCATCATGTACCTTTCCCGGCCATCCCACGTTGATGTTGGTGAAACGTCCCTTGTGATCCACCAGGGCTTGCAGCAGCATTGAAAAGTACCCCTTGCGGTTTATGTACTCGGTGGCTTGGTGCTCCGGTGCCAAGATAGGGATATGGGTTCCGTCTATGGCCCCGCCACAGTTTGGGAATCCCATTTCAGCAAAACCATCCACTATGGCCTGCATGTTTCCCAGAGTCACTACCCTTGATATCACCAGGTCTTTCATTGCCTTGGCAACTTGGATCACAGCAGCCCCCACAGTAGATTTGCCCACTCCAAATTGATTCCCGACTGACCGGTAGCTGTCTGGCGTTGCAAGCTTCCACAGGGCTATCGCCACTCGCTTCTCAACTGTGAGGGCTGCTCTCATCCTGGTATTCTGGCGTTTCAGGGCAGGGGAAAGCAAGTCACAAAGTTCCATGAAAGTGCCCTTACGCATGCGAAAGTTTCGCAGCCACTGGGAATCGTCCTACACCTGCAGCACGATGCAGTCCCACCAGTCTGTGCTTGTTTCCCGGGCCCAGAATCGGCGTTCCACGCCATGAATCTGCCCCAGTGACACCATGATTTCCACATTGCTGGGGCCTGTGCCTTGTGAGAGGTCTATGTCCATGTCAATTTCCTCATCACTCTCTTCGCCGCGCTGCAATCGCCTCCTCGGCTGGTCTGGGTTTCGCCTTGGCATGTCCTGGCTCTGCATATACTCCAGGACGATGCGTGTGGTGTTCATAGTGTTCATAATTGCCGCGGTGATCTGAGTGGGCTCTATGATCCCAGTGCTAGCTATGGCACCTGGTCTGAAAAAAGGCGCGAAACTAGTATCTGACGGACGGAAGGAGGGGCGAGTGACGACATGACGTACAGGTACAGGGAATTAAAATCAAGAAAGGTGGCTGTGCATCAGGGAGAAACACAAACAACTGTCACACAGAATGGTCCCCCCAAAGATTAAACTGAAAACCCTGGGTTTAGCAGGCCGTTGATTTGACGGAGGGAGGGAGAAGCAAATGAATACAGAACAAATCTATTTTTTACATCTTAAGACGACGGTGCAGCGTGACTGATAGCCCTCGGCATTTTCTGGGTGCTTGGCAGCAAATACTGGGCGCTTGGCAGTTAGTGTACTAGGATGGCCTTCAGGCCTATTGCACAATCTGCTGCTCAGGGAAGATTCTGCTAATGTGCGATGATCCAACTTGTAATAGGACGGTTACCAGTCGTAATACACCATCTACTGCCAAAAGGCAAGGGGCTGGTGCAATGCAGCCCTACGGCTGCCAGCCCCACAGCTGCCAGCACCCAGATCGCCGATGAAGGCTACCAGTCTACTGCACCGTCTACTGCCAAAAGGCAGTTAGCTGCTGCTGCTGCTGTGTAGCAATGCAGTCCCACGTCTGCCGGCACCCAGATGACATATGGTGACGGTGAGCTGAGCGGGCTCTATGCTTGCCGTGGTATGTTGTCTGCACAGGTAACCCAGGTAAAAAGGCACGAATCTATTGTCTGCCGTTGCTGTGACGGAGGGGGAGGGGCCTGACGACATGTACCCAGAACCTCCCGCGACACTGTTTTGCATCATCCGGGCATTGGGATCTCAACCCAGAATTCCAATGGGCGGCGGAGACTGCGGGAACTGTGGGATAGCTACCCATAGTGCAATGCTCCGGAAGTCGACGCTAGCCTCGGTACTATGGACGCGGTCCGCCGACTAGAGCACTTAGAGCATTTTATGTGGGGACACACACAATCGGCTGTATACAACCGATTTCTATAAAACCGGCTTCTATAAATTCGAACTAATTTTGTAGTTTAGACATACCCTTAGTCATTTATTTCAAAATACCTGTCAGCAAGTATTCAGGAAATGTTTTTTGACAAATAGATTCCTAACTAGGCATATTACTCAGAGTTCTGTATTAATAATTCATTTAAACTACAATACAGAACCGTATTTCCCGCACTTCTCAGAAGCAATTCAAAGGCTTGGGGGAGTCCGGGGTAACGGAGGAGCTCAGGGAGAGGGAAGTAAATTGCTGGGAAGGAGCCTGGGTGTCAACTTGGAGGGTTGTTGGGTATGGGTGGGAAAAGTATGGAATAAGTGTTTTTGTTGTTGTTTTTTTTGGGGGGGGGGGGGTGAGGGATTGTTAGGGAGCTTCCCCCCATGCAGACCCTGGCTGGCCCCTAGCCTCTCCCATTCAGTCAGGCACTTCTGTCCATCCCCATGTGTTCCTGTACCCCCACATGTCCTTGCAGCCCATCCACGTCCACCTCCATTCAGACATCCACTCCCCGCATCCCCATGTGGCCCTGCACCCCTCTCCCCATCCCCATGTGGCTCTGTGCACCCACCCAGCCACTACCCTGTCCCTATGGGTCCTTGTACCCCCTCCCCATATGTCCCTGTGCCCCCACTCAGCCACCCCCTGTGCCTATGTGGCCCTGCACCTCCCTCCCCCATCACCATGTGGCCCTGTACTTCCACTCCCATTCAGCCCTTGCCTCAGTCTGTCCTCCCCCACTAGCCCTTATGAGCCCCTGTCCAACCCCCTAGCAGCCTCATGCCATCTGCCTTTCCATAGCCTATCTCCTGACCTGGCCTGACAGAAGCTGTGAAGACGACAGGTTTTCTCTCTTCCCTAGCCGGCTGGGAACTGCTGCTATGTTCTATCACCACAGTGAAAGGCAGAACTGCAGCAACATTTTGGCAGAAGCTTTTTTATGTGCAAAAAATTAGAAGTATGCATAGCTCATTAATTATGCACATGCACAGAATTCCCCCAGAAGTACACTGTGGAGCTGACAGTTGATAGTCTCAGGCCTTGTTGCTCGAACAGACAACATCCTCCAAAAGTAACTGCAACCTGCTTTTCAAATAGAGAGCAACTCAAGTCATGGTCATCCCAGATACTTCACATGCACAGAACACCAGGCACACTAACGTACAGAGAAAGTAATCTAGTCTTTTCGCCTGCACCAGAACTCCCATATTACAGTATGCAATGCCAATGGACAAGCTATCAGGGCAGCAGTAGCAACAATCATGTCCAGTAAAAAGCTCTTGGTACTTGCTGCCCTAGACCAGAACAAAATAGATATTTGTTCTTTCAACAAAATTATTAGAATAGTTTCACTGTGCCTGTACTAATACAATATTTTAGCAGTTAAGTGTTGAACATTATTCATTTAAAAGCCATTTTACCTCACCTAAATCCTTACCAATGTATTCTTTAAATGCCTATAAGGTTTATAAAATATTATTCTGAAATAATTATGTGCCTATCAACACGGTATGTAGGCACATGGCAAATTTAATGCAACACATTAAACTGCTTACAAAACAGTAAATAACCTCTCCCACTGGGTTCAATGCCTGATATTACTTCCCCAGATATCTCCAAACAAAAAAAAGCGGTGAGGGGGACATCAAACTAGATGTTCCGATATGTAAAGAAAAAACAGGCAGGAAAAAATGCATATAAAATTCTTTTTAGGACCTCTTTGTGCATCATAAAGAGCACATACAGCCCTCATTTCCATCATGTTAGTGTCATTTTGACTTTTTAAATTTTAGCCCAGCTGTAACCTTTGGATTCAGACAACAGATATAAGTTCAAAGTTAATTTAGAAGTACCATATGGAAAACTATCAAAGCATAAACTTCACATTATTTTAATTACAGAACTGCAATGCATGAGAAACCAATTAAACTTGAAGATAATGGAGTAAATCTAGTTCATACAGATATAAATATTCAAGGTATTCATAATGAAGATTTCATTCAAAAACAAACTGTTGCACATGCATTGGTTTCACAGATCTCATATGACATGGCAGTCTGCATAAAATAGTGAGCTTGTTATTGATATACATTGAATGTATTTCTTTACCAGTAGGCTTCATCAAATAGGTCTGAGTGGTATACAAAATACACCTTTTTCTAAACAAGCTCAGCAGTCTTGTGTCAGGTATTTTCAGTACCATCTACCCATGGAATGATGCTACAATGCATGGCAAATAGACCTCAAATATTAGAAGCTATTTACTTTATTCCTAAGGCTGCGTGATTATATCAGTTACCACAACTGATAAAGCTTTTCTGCAAAGAAAACACATGAATCTGAATTCTGACCTGTGATCTTGCTATCTTTTTACAAACAAGGCATCTTCACACAAAAAATAGCCACGGGCCGTGACACTACAGTCAAATTTGTGCAAGCGAGTTCTTGCACATGCAAAACCCTACTGACTTCAGTGGTGCCCCGTGAAAGTGCCAGGGTCCACTCACACTGATCTTATCACAGGACTAGGGCCTTAAACAGCAATGCAGGAAACCACTCCTCAGTATTTCATAACAACAGCCATACTGGATCGGACCAAAGGTCCATCTAGCCCAGTATCCTGTCTTCCAACAGTGGCCAATGCCACGTGCCCGAGGGAATGAACAGAACAGGCAGTCATCAAATGATCCATCCCCTGTAGCCCATTCGCAGCTTCTGGCAAAGAGAGGCTAAGAATACCATCCCTGCCCATCCTGGCTTAAATTCATGGAGGATGGGTCCATCAAGGGCTATATCTTTTTTTTGAACTGTTATAGTCTTGGCCTTCACAACATCCTCTGGCGAAGAGTTCCAGAGGTTGACTGTGCGTTGTGTGAAAAAATACTTCCTTTTCTTTGTTTTAAACTTGCTGCCAATCAATTTAGTTTGGTGGCCCCTAGTTCTTGTGTTAAGAGGAGGAGTAAATAACACCTCTTTATTTACTTTCTCCACACCAGTCATGATTTTATAGACCTCTATCTTATCCCCCCTTAGTCGTCTCTTTTCCAAACTGAAAAGTCCCAGTCTTATTAATCTCTCCTCATACGGAAGCTGTTTCAAACCCATAATCATTTTTGTTGCCCTTCTCTGAACCTTTTCATTTTCAAGTGTACATTTTAAAATATTTTCTTTGGCCAACATATTTACGGACGAGATCATAAAAAATAAGTGAATTGGAATGAAATCATTTATTCAAGTCTCTTTTGAACACCTCCCTTAAAAGGGAGAAAATATACTACTCTCACCCCTGCATCTTTAGATATCTGGGGAAGTAATATCAGGCATTGAACCCGCAACAAGCTCCATGTGGCAGAATTCTGTACAGGGAATCAATAGGGCTCCATATGGTCACAAGGGTCCACCTGCTCAGTCAGGTGTAGGGTGTCTCATTCAGTAACTAAAATACTAAAAATACATAAAACACTAAAATACTGTTAATTAAAATACTTCAGAAGTATCTGCCTATCTAGAATAAATATAAAATACTTCAATCTAGAGATCAAGAATAATTTTGCCAAAATATTTTCAAGTAAAAAAATAAGATGTTGGTAGAACACACAATGTAAAATAAAACTTTGAGAAATCCATCAGTCCAAGGTTTTGAAAATTCTCATAGCATGGACAGAGTTTTACTAAAGACTATCTGGAAAGAGTTGGTCCACGTGAGAATTGCAGAGTATCCCTGTGACAACTATAGCAATTGCCTACATGGAAATTGATATGAAGAAAGCAATTATGCATATTTGACTGTTTAATGCAGTAAGTGTTTTGTACATGAATTCCTTCTACCTGGTCCCCTTCTCCCCTAGGCACATTGCATGGCTGTATTACCCTCCTCTCCTTTGAGCATTCCTCGCCAACTAATGGTTCTAATTCTTGAGAGCAGCTCTGGTTTCTTCTCTTCCTCCTAGGTAGCAGTTACTCCTAACAGAGAGCCAGACACAAACCACCTCTGTTTTCCTACTGCTTTTACAGGCCTCCAGGGTTTTCTCTGCAATTAAAGTAACTGAAAATGGGGAGCACTAGCAACATTCTGCCAGTTGGCTCTCCACCAAACTGTTTAAGAACTGCTACACTATTATATTTTTGAACCATTTATGATGAATAGCATTCCCTTTTCTATTTTCAGACATCAATTCCAATATACAAGTGACCAACACTTTCTCCTGGTATCGGATTAGAGATAGTAGATGGCTATTAGGTTACTAATTATCTTCCCACCAATGCACAATTATTCCTGATTCCCCATATTAGTGTTGTGTCCAGTCTAGTTTTAAGTGTCCCAAAAGATGGAAATTTCACCACTTCCCTTAGGAAAATATTGGACAGCTTGATAATGCTCACAGTAAGTATATTCAAGGACAAAGATTCCTAAGTATTCCCCTTTCTTAACTGCACCCTATTAATCTTGCTAGATTCATCACTATAGTGTGATGAATCTGCTGAGTGTTAATAGGTCAATAGAGGACAGAATGTTATATCTGCTAAGGGAGAATCTGCTGTAGCTCTTATGGCTCCTGAATGAAGGGTGATAGGTCAACCCAGAGAAAAAGATCCCATGGCAGTTGGGAGAACAGCTGGAAACCTTTAAAAAGCCCACTCCTAAGCGACAAGAAGAGCTAGCGAACAGGAGCAGCTCACAGGGGAGTTTTGCAAGGGAGTTTAGAGGGAGAATGCGAGGGGGTAAGGAGGGGCTAGATACACTTAATCTTCTTTAAACTTAATGCCAAAAAAAACCTGTTGATAAAAACAAAACATCAACAAGGGAATGAGTTGCAGGAGTAAAAAGAGAATGTAAGCAAAAGTCCAGCGACAGAGTGGGGGCTATCCAGTTTATTGCACCAATGCAGCATATATGATTACCTGCCATATGGGCAGATGGCGTATGTGTGCATTCAGTGTAGGGAGCTCCTGGCCCTCACAGACCACGTACAGGCTTTGGAGATCAGAGTGGCTGAAACGGAGGAGCTAAGGGAGACAGAGGTACATAGATGAGACTTTCCGGGCACAGTAGAATGGTCCTATCCCCAGTCTGACATCCTCTGTACTGTTGAGGAGGAAGCAAGTCTCAGGGAACAAGAACATCCAACTGGGGCAGAGGGAAACAATCCCATAGCTGGGACTCCTTCCAGATGATGATGTGGTATCCTCTCGCACTGAGGATACCTCTCCAGGGGAGGGAACTCCAGTTATCGGGAAGAGATAGGTAATAGTTATTGGGGGAATTTGATCATTAGCAACATAGATAGCTGGGTTTGCGATGACCAGGAGAACTGCATGGTGACTTGCCTGCCTGGCGCGAAGGTTGCGGATCTCTCGAAAACATCTAGATAGACTTATGTGTAGTGCTGGAGAGGAGCTGATGGTTGTGGTACATGTAAGTGCCAATGACATAAGGAAGGATAGGAGAGAGGTCTGGGAGGCCAAATTTAGGCTGCTAGGTAAGAGATTGAAGTCCAGGGCCTCCATGGTAGCATTATCTGAAATGCTTCCAGTTCCACGTGCAGGGCCAGTTAGATACGTAGAACTGCAGGGTCTCAATGCCTGGATGAAACAATAGTGTAGGGAAGAGGGGTTTAGATTTATTAGGAACTGGGGAAACTTTTGGGAAAGGGGAGCCTATTCAGGAAGGATGGGCTCCACCTAAACCAAAATGGAACCAGATTGCTGACACTTAAAATTTAAAAGGTCACAGCAGTTTTTAAACTAAGGGCTGGGGGAAAGCCGACAGGTATAGAGAAGCACATGGTTCGGACAGAGACATCTCTTAGGGGAGGATGTATTAATGGAGATTCTCTATGTCCTAGTAAGGAGGAGAGGATGGACAATGATAAAATACAGGTAGGATCTGATGAGAAACAGTCAAATGAAAAAGAGGCCCATTCAATTACATCATGTAATGGCAGACAGCTAAAAAGTGACAAGTTTTTAAAGTGCTTATACATAAATGCTAGAAGTCTAAATAATAAGATGGGTGAACTACAGTGCCACATATTAAATGAGGATATTGATATAATAGGCATCACAGAAACTTGATGGAATGAGGATAATCAATGGGACACAGTAGTACCAGGGTACAAAATAGATCAGAAGGACAAAACAAGTTGTGCTGGTGGGGGACTGGCACTATATGTACAAAAAAATCATAGAATCATATGAAGTAAAAATCTTAAACCAAACTGTACCACAGAATATTTATGGATAGTAATTCCATACTCTAATAATAAGAATATAGCAGTAGGGAGGAGGGATAGCTCAGTGGCTTGAGCATTGGCCTGCTAAACCCAGGGTTGTGAAAAGGGTCACCAGTACAAAAGTAAAAGAGGGGGCCACTTAGGGATCTGGGGCAAAATCAGTACTTGGTCCTGCTAGTGAAGGCAGGGGGCTGGACTCGATGACCTTTCAGGGTCCCTTCCAGCTCTATGAGATAGGTATAGCTCCATATATTATTACCAACCACCTGCACAGGATGGTGATAGTGACTGTGAAATGCGCAGGGAGATTAGAGAAGCTATAAAAATAAAAAACTCAATAATAATGGGGGGTTTCAACAATCCCCACATTGCCTGGGAACATGTTACCTCAGGACGGGATGCAGAGATTAAGTTTCTTGACACCTTAAATGACTGCTTCTTGGAGCAGCTAGTCCTGGAACCCACAAGAGGGGAGGAAATTCTTGATGTAGTCCTAAGTGCAGCACAGGATCTGGTCCAAGAAATGATTATAGCTGGACCACTTGGTAATAGTGACCATAATATAATTAAATTTAATATCCCTGTGGCAGGGAAAACATCACAACAGTCCAACACTGTAGCATTTAATTTCAGAAAGGGCGACTACACAAAAATGAGGAAGTTAGTTAAACAGAAATTAGAAGGTAAAGTGTCAAAAGTGAAATCCCTGCAAGCTGCATGGAAACCTTTTAAAGACACCATAATAGAGGTTCAACTTAAATGTAAGATAACCAGAAAAGTGCCACCATGGCTAAACAACCAAGTAAAAGAAGCAGTGAGAGACAAAAAGGCATCCTTTAAAAAGTGGAAGTTAAATCCTAGTGAGGAAAATAGAAGGAGCATAAACTCTGACAAAATTATAAAAATATAATTAGGAAGGCCAAAAAAGAATTTGAATAACAATTAGCCAAAGACTCAAAAAGTAATAAAAGTACATCAGAAGCAGGAAGCCTGCTAAATATCCAGTGGGGCCACTGGACAATCGAGATTCTAAAGGAGCTCTCAAGAACAATAAGGTAGTTGCTAAATGAATTATTTGCAGCGGTCTTCATGGCTGAGGATGTGAGGAAATTCTCAAAACTGAGCCAATCTTTTTAGGTGACAAATCTGAGGAACTGTTGCAGACTGAGGTGTCACGAGAGGAGGTTTAGGAACAAATTGATAAACTAAAAAGTAATAAGTGCCAAGGACCAGATGGTATTTACCAAAGAGTTCTGAAGGAACTCAAATGTGAAACTGGTGAACTACTAACTGTAGTTTGTAACCTAACATATAAATCAGCTTCTGTACCAAATGACTGGAGGATACCTAATGTTACGCCAATTTTTAAAAGGGCTTCAGAGGTGATCCCAGCAATTACAGGCGGGTAAGCCTGACTTCAATACCAGGCAAACTGGTTGAAACTATAGTAAAGAACAGAATTGTCAGACACATAGATGAACATAATTTGTTGGGGAAGAGTCAACATGGTTTTTGTAACGGGAAATCATGCCTCACCAATCACTAGAATTCTTTGAGGGGGTCAACAAGCATGTGGATAAGGGGGATCCAGTGGATATAGTGTACTAAGATTTTCAGAAAGCCTTTGACAAGGTACCTCACCAAAGGCTCTTAAGATAGGAGGGAAGGTCCTCTCATGGACTGATAACTGGTTAAAAGATAGGAAACAAAGGGTAGGAATGAATGGTCAGTTTTCAGAATGGAGAGAGGTTAATAGTGATGTCCTCCAGCAATCTGTACTGGGACCAGTCCTATTTAATACATATTTATTTCATAAATAATCTGGAGAAAGGGGTAAACAGTAAGGTGGCAAAATTTGCAGAGGATACAAAACTACTCAAGAGAGATATTCAAGCAGACTGCAAAGAGCTACAAAAGGATCTCACAAAACTGGGTCACTGGGCAACAAAATGACAGATGAAATTCAATGTTGATAAATGCAAAGTAATGCACATTGGAAAACAATCCCAACTATACATATAAAATTATGCACATCTAAATTAGCTGTTACCACTCAAGAAAGATTTTGAATTAATTGTGGATAGTTCTCTGAAAATGTACACTCAATGTGTAGCGGCAGTAAAAAAGCGAACAGACTGTTGGGAATTATTAAGAAATGGATAGAGAAGACAGAAAATATCATATTGCCTCTATATAAATCCATAATACACCCACATTTTGAATATTGCATGCAGATGCCGTCGCCCAGTCTCAAAAAAAAAATATTGACTTGGAAAAGGTTCAGAAAAGAGCAACAAAAATTATTAGGAGTATGGAATGGCTTCCATATGAGGAAAGATTAATAAAATTGGGACTTTTCAGCTTGAAAAAGAGAAAACAAAGGGGGATATGATAGAGGTCTATAAAATCATGACTAGTGTGGAGAAAGTAAATAAGGAACTGTTATTTACTCCCTCTCATAACACACGAACTACACAGGTTTAAAAACAAACAAAAGTAAGTATATTTTCCACACAATGCAGAGTCAACTTGTGGAATTCCTTAGCAGAGGATGTTGTGAAGGTCAAGACCATAACAGGGTTCAAAAAAGAACTAGGTAAGTTCATGGAGGATAGGTCCATTAATGGCTATTAGCCAGGATGGGCAGGGACAGAGTCCCTAGCCTCTGTTTTGCCAGAAGCTGGGACTGGACGACAAGGGATGCATCACTTGATGATTACCTGTTCTGTTCTTCCCTCTGGGGCACCTGGCATAGGCCACTGTCAGAAGACAGGATACTGGGCTTGATGGACCTTTGGTATGACCCAATATGGCCGTTCTTATGTTCTAAAGTGACAGTAACAAAGGCAGTCAGCCATTAAAAACAGGAGTGGTGACTGAGCTGAGGTTTCTGGGATTCCCCAAGCATGGCTGGGTCTAATTTGGTTTAAGATCAACAGGACTCATGGGAGTACTGTAGATGAGAACATGTACACACTGTTTAAAAAAAAAAAGTTACACCAAACGCAACTCTGGGACCTCTTCTATATATAATATTAATTGTGATGTCCTCTTTATTCCCTCTTCTTCAATGAAGAGGTTATTCATGACTGGAGCTACCACAGACTTTGCAATAGCTTTTGGGCCTTATCCATTAGAAAAAAATCCATTAGTACATTCCCCAAACTCAATACTTTGCCATTTACCATTATCAGTTGTTCACAATCCTCTGGCTAATTTTCAGTCTACATGACACTATATCCATGTTACTAAAATTTTCAAATAAAGATTTTGGAAGATTTACCAAATGTTTTAGTAAAATCCAATATTATTTCTTTAATCCCCCTGTTTAGCTATTAATTTTATAATTTTTTTAAAAAAGGAATAGATTGTTTGGAAAGAAATATTCTTTATACATTTATAATGCTTACTGTTCACAGTGCAAATTATTCAGTAAGGTCCCACTCCTGCTGAATTATTCACATACTTAATTTTTACACACATGAACCGTTCTATTGAAGTCTACAGGATTATGCACACACAAAGTTAAGCATGTGCAAGTCTTTGCAGGATCAAGGCCTAAAAAATTAGGGATCTTCTCTCCCTCCCCCCCGCCCTTGTAATTTGTTCCATTATTTCACTAAGGACAGAAGTTAGGCTTTAAACGGTAATTATCAGGTTCACTCTTCTTTCCCTTTTTGAAAATTGGCAAAAAGCAATTAGTACCACACCAGTTGTCTACTACTAAACCAGTGGTTCTGAAACTGGGGGTTGGCACCCCTCAGGGGGTCACAAGGTTATTACCTGCGGGATCACGAGCTGTCAGACTCCACCCTAAACCCCGCTTTGCCTCCAGCATTTATAATGGTGTTAAGTATATAAAAAAGTGCTTTTAATTTATTAGGTGGGTTGCACTCAGAGGCTTGCTATATGAAAAGGGTCACCAGTACAAAAGTTTGAGAACCACTGCATTGAACTATACATTAAGTTTGCAAGGTATCCTAATATCTTATGGTCCACATCAGCTGAACTGGATGAGTGGCATACACTTTTGTTCCCCACGTACTCTCCTTACATGCTCTTCATCAATACTCATTAAGTTCTTCCTCATTTCCTAGTTTTCTAAATTCTCCCTCACACACTTTTGTTTTTGGTCAGCAAAACTTGTCAGTCAGGGATGTAAAAAACCGACACCTCTGACCGACATATGTTTTGCCGATAAAAGCACCGGTGTGGATAGTGCTATGCTGGCAGGAGATGCTCTCTTGCTAGTTTCAGAGTAACAGCCGTGTTAGTCTGTATCCGCAAAAAGAACAGGAATACTTGTGGCACCTTAGAGACTAACAAATTTATTAGAACATAAGCTTTCGTGGACTACAGCCCACTTCTTCGGATGCATATGAAGAAGTGGGCATCCGAAGAAGTGGGCTGTAGTCCACAAAAGCTTATGCTCTAATAAATTTGTTAGTCTCTAAGGTGCCACAAGTACTCCTGTTCTCTTGCTAGTGTAGAGCAGCTACATAGGAGACCTTGCAGCAGTACAGCTGCAAGGTCTGTAGTGTAGATATAGCCTAGGAGGGATTTAAACAAAAGGTCTTAAATATCTCTGTCACTTTTAACCATCTTTTATTTCATCCTCTCAATGGGCCTACTTTCTTTCCTCCCACCCATAAGACCTTTAGCTATCTTTAACATAATTCACTTCCTTTGTCTTTTCCTGGCAACCCCTGACTGACTGTTTTTCTATCTGGTTGCTGCCCCAATCATTAGGGTTTGTTTGTTTTTTTTAAGTGTTTTTTAAACCACATCAGTGCTCTACAATATTAATTCTTTAAACCAAGGATTACTTAAGTTCTATCTGTCTCTCACTGTTTGAAAGGTTGCAATACCTTCTCACATCAAACCTTAGGCCGTAATCTAAAACCTTTTTTTTAAATGCTGTTTTTCTTTTTGGTTTTCTTTTTTGAAAATATGCAAAAAACATATCAATATGCAAACCAGAATATCAGAGTACTTTACTAGCAATGTAACATGTAACTATGAAAGCCTAATGATATTAAATGAGGACTATTAGTGAACAGAAGTTTGTTTAAATTTAAATATAAGACAGTAATTTTTTGGATAGTTACAGAGATATTAAAAAAGGAACTGTAAGAATAGATGGCTCAAGAGATAAACCTCTTTTATTAACCTATAGATGAGTGGCAGTGGCTTGAATTTGATGGACTATGTGGGAAAAAAATAATTGTCCTAGGCCAATTCCTGTTGGCATTCACTAGGTTTATTTTGTCTGCCTCAGAAGAGAAGAAGAAAAAAAGAATGGGCATGGAGACTGAAGGACCCTCTCACCCCTAAACAGGGTTGAATTGCAGGGCAACACTGACAGTGGTGCTCCTGATGTACCTGTTTTATCAACAAACAGGTAACTTAATGAAAGGTACTTGACTGAAAACACTCAGACTGAACAATAATTTCATTATTTGGGGTTTTTTTAAAAGCCCAGCACAACAATGAAAAGCAGTTTTCATAATCTCTACCACAAGTACACAAAATGCCTGCATCACAAATGCTTTTCAGCAAGATGGTGGCTTTTTGTTTTGTTGCACAGAACAAATGTATGCAGATTCTCTCAAATCTTAAGCCTTTTTATAGTACAAGAGTTAATAATTCTATTCCAAACTTTCTATGCAAAAACAGTGACAGATGTACTGCAAACCCTATTTTAAATAAGATACAAAAAGCAGGTCTTCATATCCCTTAATGCCATCTGTGGGTTGTATGGCCTGCTTTATTTTTATTAGCAAAAACATGGAAATATTCTATTACTCATCCTTCCACATAATATGAAACAAATATACTCACATCTTTTGCCATGTTACCAATGCCTAGAAATCAAGGCACTTAAATGCTTGATGCCCACAGAAGGAAACAGGGACAGTGATGTTATTTTCTAAAAAGAAAGTCAAGACAACACCAGCTATAATAGTGAATTTCAGAAGTCTGTAAAATGTAATTTATTAACTACAAGCAGATATTCCTCTACTTTAAATATTGTGAGACACGTTCTAAAAAGTTTCCTGGCATCATCAACTTACTCTCGGTGATCAGCCTCACAACCCCCACGGGGGAACGACCTCCCTGCAGCTCGGGGAAGCTGTCACAATTCGCACCCTAGCTCCAGAGGCCTCCCCACCCCAAACATACACGGAGGAGCCCAGCAGGGCGGCAGGCGGCCTGCGCCGGCAGCCTAAGCCCACACCGGGCCGGTCATGGTCCAGCTGCGCCTTCTGCAACACTACCCGACACCCCCGTCCCCCCAAGGCCAGGCCTCTGCATGGGAGTGGGGGCGACCTGTCAGCTTCGCCATAGGCACTAGGCCTCCGGGGCCAGCCCCCCGACAGCCCCCCGTACCCGGCGGCGGGCGCAGGCAGACGGGCCGCAGCTGCGACGGGAGGTGAGGGAGGACGCGGCGCCTCTGAGGCTCCTCACAGCCCCAACAGCGCCTCAGACCCTCCCCCCCCCACGGGGGCCCACCAGCCCGCCCAAGCTGGCGCGGGGCCGCGCGAGGCACTGGGCTCGGCTGACTCAGGGGCCGCAGGCACCATCTTCTCCCCTCCCCCAGTAGGGGGTATCCCCCCCCCGGGCAGATCCCGCGCCCCCTCCCCACGTCCCGCCCAAACCCATCCTCCGGCGCAGCAGCACCTCCCACATGCCGAACGGTGCCTGCACCTGAGCGGCCGCCGGCGGACAGCAGGCTCCCTCCGTCCCCCGCCCGCCCCCACAGCGCCGCTCTGCGGAGGCACGGCGGGGGGCGCCGACTGCACATGTGCAGCTCACGGGCCTCCAATGTGGGGGGGAGGGGGCTCCTAGGCTGTCATTGGCCCCAGCCCCAATCGGGGGATCTCGCTCCCGCCCTCCCCCCACACGTGTCAGTCTCACTCTTCCCTTCCAGCCCCCCCAGGGTGTCCCTCCTGCCCCCGCTCCCCGCACACCTGCGCAGGCTCCCCCCCTCCCCTCGGAGAGCTCCCTGTGTGTGGGGGCGGGGGCGCAGCCGCCCCTCCCCGGCTCCGGCACGCGGATGCGGCCCTAGAAAATTTTTTCCGTTGGTAGAAAAAAAAATTGAAACTTACACTTTTGTACGTCCCACCCGCGTGACGCTGCGCGCTGACGTCACAAGGTGTAACGTGCCTCACACAGGGCACACTCGGAGAGACTAGTGGTCCCTTCACCCGCCGTCCGTGAAAAGCGCATGCGCGGCTTTTTCGCGCCCATGGTCTCCCCGCCCTCCTCTAGGAGCAAGTGCGCGGGAAGCATGGGCGCGAGACCTGGCGGTTAGTCAGTGATAAACAGCAGTTGCGCTGTGGCACGTGGCGTTACTCGAGGGGGTGGCTCTGCCTGTGTGAGCACTGAGCTGCCTACCTCCCACCTATGGGCGTTAAGCAAGGGAAGAAGAGAGCAAAACTGTACCACATAACTCGCGTCTGCTGATTATGGCTGGGTTGGGGCACTCAGTCCATGTCCCCTTCACCCCTGGCTGCAGGCGGTGGGCACCTTGCCCAGGTGCTGGATCTTCAGATGTCTTAGCAGGGCCTAGCCCGAGATTCACTAGAAGAACATTTTTCCCTTCTGTTGCCATAAGGATATTGCTGGGCACACTAATGGCAGAGCTCACTGTCAAAACAAATCATGAGGGTGTTGTCTCATGTACAGGCTCTGCACCCATTGCAACAGCATTTTAGTAACCAGCCCTAGCCAACCTCTGAATAATGCTCCCTCCTCACTCACTGCCTTACCATTATCAGGGCAGGGGCACTTAGAGTGCCCATTTTAATATGTAATTTTAAAGTAGTTTAATTAGAGGGCAAATTTGCTCCTCTGCAAGCTCTGCTGGTTGAAGAAGACACAGTGAGGTACTATACTCATGACAGCTATGACAGAATTGTACTGCACAGTAAGTTTTATAGCATGGTGTGTGGTCTTTTAAGATTCCTTTTTCTTCTCCACCATGCTAGGTTTTTAAAATGTAGAGAACCATGATTTCATCAGGATACACTACTCTGACCTTTTTGCAAAATGGAGCATCCTTTGAATCTTCAAATCTAGAAGGATGAAGCAGTGACTAGAAAAGTGAGATTGTACATAAAACTGCTTTCAAAAATGTAAAAATCAAGGTTTTAAGTGCAAAGACTTTTCTTTTAAAAGTGTTTTAGGTTTTTGTGCAAGAGGGAGGCAGCTATTATTTAAGCAGCAAGTAACAGCTTAAAAGCAAAGAGGAAAAAATATGCTAGAGATTATTTTTGGACTGAGAATAATTGGTGACTGATTTATCCCCTTACAAAGAAAGAATAGGTAAGGAAAAAAATATGTAGAGATAACATCTGTGCAGACCGGGAAAAGAGACCTAGCTCTAAAGGCTTTTAGACCATTGAGGGCAGCAATAGTAGGATGGAGTATGACACAAGTCTACTACCAGCTATGGCATGCCATCCTGCTTCTCTCCAAATGTTTGTGTCAGTTCTTTATTGATCACAGTCAGCAAAGCAGCACCATTTGGAGAAAATATTTCTTTGTTGCTCAAATTCTTCTATTGCAGGAATTCTCAAACTTCATTGCACTGCAATCCCCTACTGACAACAAAAATTACTACACAACCCCAGAAGGGGGGACCGAAGCCTGAGCCCCACCACCCCAGGCAGTCGGAGGGGCGGGAGGGGAGGGGGGCAAAGCCCAAGGGCGTCAGCCCTAAGCAGGGGTCCTGTAACCTAGTCCTGACACCCAGGGTTGAAGCCTGAGGTTGGGCTCGGGCTTTGGATTTGGCTCCAGGCCCCAGCAACTCTAAGCCAGCCCTGGCAACCCCA